>NC_055667.1:12457500-12607500 GCF_017976325.1 Chelmon rostratus | reverse complement strand
AGATGTCTTCCTTGTTTAAAATCTTTGATTCCAGACAGGCGGTTGAGCATGCACTCCAGTCCTCCACACTGCGCCATGACTCCTGCCATCTTGTACACCTCCTCATCATCCTCCTCCTCATCTGCAATAAGGTCAGGTAAAACACTTTTCATCCTTCAGTTGTGATGAGGTAATGTAAAGTCATGGTTTCCATTACTCTTTCCATGGGGTACTGAATACAGTGATGGCAAAGAGCATGGTTAATGGCTTACATATCAGTGAAGAGTGTTAATAAGTGACATTTAGAACAAGAACAATTGTGCAAGCTATGTTTGACAATTATTACAATACTGCAAATTAACAGGGGATCTAACCTGTGGTTGAGTCCAGTGACTCTATGAACTCCTCAGTGGCATCTCCCAACAGACCTCTCATTCGATAGATGATCCTCATTGGCTCACCCTTGGGAGAAAAGCCAACATGTTGAATGACGGACTAATGCATTGACAATCTGCACGGTTCTAGATGTTCTTAAAAGGATTAATCATTCACTGTGAAACTCATGAGGACTCTCACCTCATTTGTCGGGCACCAGACCTTCTTGTAGACCTCTGCCACTGACAGATCCAAGCTAATGATTTTGTTGTTTACCAGAAGCTGAGGAAAGAGGAGCAGAGAGTTATCAGTTAAATGTCTTGCAACAAGTCAACTTTTAGAATTCAGTGACAAAGAGGGAAGAGATGGATAAAAGCGAGCACCAAAACAAAAAAATGTGTTTTAAGCATGCAGGTGGTGAACGTTTCAATTTTTTTTTTTTACCTCCATGCCACTGTCGTCCTCAAGCAGCGCAACCAGGTCGCAGTCTTGACAGATCTTGTTCTTGATGTCCCTCATCAGGGGGCCAATGCCGGGCTCGTTGCTGCTGTAGGGGTTTCCTGGCATGCGGCCCTGCAGGAAGTCCTCCTGCTGAGGATCTTTCTCCAGGGTCACAAAGAACTCTGTCACCTCATTCTCCTCCTAAAACACAAAGGAGGAAACGAAAGCTCCAGAGGGCGACCAATTCAAAACTACACTGAATTTTTGAGCATTATTCTGTCTGAACTGTCTAACTGAAGTGAACCAGGGTAAAGCTGACTCACAGGATAGATGATGCTGCACAGCCTCTCAAAAATGAACACGGGTGTCCTGTAGTCATCCAGGTTGTACCGCTTTGCAGTCTCTATGCACACTGCCATGAAGGCTTTGGTTTCAGACTCAGTACCTGTGAATAGAACAACGAGATTTACAAGGTTGATTTTTTAAACAAATCAACAGTATACGACCTTTGCAAAATTACTTAATTTCACAAGATTTTTAGTCTGTAGAAAGCAGAAGTAGATTTCTAAATTGTGCTTTAGTCATTTTATTGAAATATGGAAACAGCAGAGACTTAATTAAAATCAATATTTTGCCAGGTATGGCTGGTCAAAGTTTTCCTTTTATGTTAAGAAGTAGGAAAACAAATAATTGCTACAAGCTCCAGAATGAAGCAGCGGAACCACGTTTCAGATTTCATGTCTGTTGAAGTTGCATCAGTGCAGACCTGTAGTCATGTCCTCCAGCATCTCGAGCAACATGTCCTGAGTCTCATCGATGAGCTTGGTGCGCTGCACCACCAGTTTCCTCAGACACAGGTAGCCGTTGAGCACTGTGCCAACCAACCTACTTTTGAAATGCCGCTTAATGGACTCCACCTCCACGAAAGAAGAGAGCAATCCTGCAGGGGCACCAAACATGTAAAAATAATTTTAATATTCAAGAGACGGCATCACAACAACATTCAAAAACTAATCACCCCGAAGTTTCCTTGTGGTATAAAAATCATATGTGTCATTTAAACTGTACTGTTGTTAAAAGTGTCACCTTAATCCTACAGTTCCTACAATGTCATGTCTACTAACTTCATGGTCAGACAAACAACAGGACTGAAGCAAGCATACCAGTCAAGCTCTTGAGGGCATAGCCTTGCTGCAAGTCTGTGCTCAGTGTGGCCTCCTCCAGAGCCAGCAGATTGGCTATTTCCTGAATAGGGAATTAAACAGAGAATTAAAAGATGTAGCATTATTGTTATATTAATTGAAGTGTGATATAGATATATGAATACCCTTTGTGCCATATTTGATATCAGTATAGATACCAAACAATTGAAACGTAATGAAAAGTTTAAAAAAAGTTTGTGCTCTTGAAATTAAAGCTCACGTTTACAAGAATTTCAACAGAACTAAAGATTTTAACTCAAAGACATTAGTGCTGCATACAGATATTCTATGAAACCACTGGGCTTATCTTACTGTAAAATTATAGTATTTTGAACTTGAGGGCCATTACCTTTGTGATCAGGTTACCGATGTAGGGCAGGACTCCACGGGCTGCCAGGTAAACCTTCCAGTGTGTTGGCTTGATCAGCTTTTGGTACAGACCCAGGTACTCCACTGCACACTCTCCAGCTACACTCAACTCATCCAGATAACTGACACATACACAATATAACAGTCATTTTACACAAAGTCAGATGTACGGTTGTGCTCCAAGTGCTCACCACAGTCTCTTTTCTTGATATTTGTTCAAAAAAAATTTGTCTCAATTATTTTAACACTTTTCATACTTGTGCTTGTTAACCCTCGACAAAGCTAAAAAGTATGTGATCTGTCTGAAAATGACAATCAGTTCCATCCAAATTTATGCCACAGTGTTTTTCTGTTATTGTTAACAGATTTACTAAGGTAACAGAGTACTGCACTAGTATACTGCACTAACTTTAATACTGAGGAAATTTTGCAGTGATCTAATAATAGTTAATGAATCCCTAATAGTGCATCATGTGATGTTTGTTTGACTTGCTGGTTATCTATTCAAGGCTCTTACCTGGTGAGCAGGTCCAGGACTTGTTGCTTGCGGCTGGGGATTGTGGTTAGGGCCTCCACAATGGTACAAGCTGCCTGTCTGGCTGCCTGAGTGGCAGGTGTGAAAAGGACCTGCAACAAATATAACTCTAGTGATTAACTGGCTCCTAATTTGATTTCTAACAAAAGATGGTTGTGAAACAAGCAGAGCACTAAAAATACTTGCAACACATTGTATTTTAAATTATTGTTTTATTTTTTGTACCTGCCGCAGCCAGTTGTTGTGGCTCAGTTTGAGCAGGCGAGGGAAGAGGCCTTCACCTTTTCTGGACCTCATGAATTGCTTCCACTTCCACACATACTTCTCCAACAGGTACTGCCTTCGCAACTCAGCCTTCCCCTGAGGCTTTGACACAGCTTCCTGGCCTGTGGTTATTGAAAGTGAAACAGTCAAGAGTAAAATCATCATGCGTTTTCATTATGTCACTGAAAAAAATTAAGAACCATGTTGCCACACTGATATACTGTATATATGATCAGAAACCGCACTTACCTCTTGCTGGGAGACACTTTTTCCAGGCCTCATAAGATGCTTTGGGGTCCTTCTTGAGCCACAGTTGAGCCTGGGCATGGATTTCATTACTGTAGGGCCTGACTGTGGTCAGAGACTCAATAGCAGCATCCTATTACCAAAAACAAACACACATGGTTGTATAAGGAAACATGATTCAACCAACATATGTAATGCTTACATTTCCTGAGCTGGTGCATTATAAATAAAATATATATATTTTTTTTCTGATTCATCACATAAAAAGGCATGTCATGGTTCTTTGTGTAGATTCCAGCTTTGTTTTTTCTCTTTTTGGTTCAAATAACTACAGGGTCAAAGTTCTTCACCCTCCCATCTCCTTGTCAACTACACTGCACCATTGCCACCGACAACCCTCTGAAAGGCAAAGGAAAACCACATGACCTGTAGCTGAATGGCAGCTTTATAGAGTTTTTACCTTGTTCTTCTTGCTAGTGGGAGCAGGGGGCTTGATCAGCTTTTGCAGGATTCTCAGGCACATCAGAGTGATGTTCTCCACCACTACAGGCGTCTTTATATTAACCGACATGAGGAAGAGACTGAGGGCTAGGAGAAAAAAAATAAAAAGGACAAAATGTCAGGCTGAATGTCTCCCACTCAACCCAATCACAATCAGATAACTGGGTTGCTGGTTGATGCAGAGGATGCATTGTGATGCATCATACTGGTTATCAACTAGACCAATAATATAATATATACAAAAATACTAAACTAAATATTATTTACATAGGACCAAATCACAAGAGAAGCTATCTCAGAGAACATTTCATATGGAGCAGGTCTAGACTGTACTCTTTATAATAGTGACAAAAGAACACAGAATAGCAACAATACACACAAGAATGGGACTTAATGTCAAACTAAGGGATCAGAAAAAATAAAACATAAGCTACTCCCATGAAACTAATCCACAGGCTGATAAAATAAACAGAGCCTGAAAAAAATTCACCATCTTTTGAGGTTTGAGATTATGAAATCAGGCTTACCACAACGCAACCGTAACTCCCAGCACCCTCCCTCTTTTGAAATGGAGTCTGTCAGTAGCAGCATTTCA
The DNA here is from genome assembly GCF_017976325.1 of Chelmon rostratus. Taxonomy (NCBI): domain Eukaryota; kingdom Metazoa; phylum Chordata; class Actinopteri; order Chaetodontiformes; family Chaetodontidae; genus Chelmon; species Chelmon rostratus. Next base: position 12,602,993 of record NC_055667.1, on the reverse strand, counting down.
TACTGAAGATTACTAACCTGTTGGAAAATAAAGACATCACGTTGATATCAAAATTGGGAATTCTTCAACAAAGTTAAACTGCTCAATCCAGGAGCTACGCTGTTTAGATACAAATGTTTTCCAACAAATAACAGATATTTCTGCAAATATTTCTCTCAGTGTTTCATTTGCTTAATTACTTCAGCCTCCAGCAGGACACATAAGAAGACATACCAGGTCAGGATTGGCCCAGTGGCCTTTGAGGGCAGCAGACACCTTGGCGATGATTAGGTCATTCATTTGTTGTGTGGCCTCTGGATGATCTCTGAAGCAGGAAAATATGGAAGGAAAGAGACAGAATGATATGTAATTATCACCACAATACTCTGTAAGTATACAAAGCTAAGTGTAAAAAGCAAAAAGTAAATTAAGATGTACAACGTATGCTTTCAATCCAACTTTGTGGAGCCGAGTACCTGGTGCTTATGTGTACAACCAATGTTCCCTGAGGAAGGGAAAAGAGGTAGAACACACCAGTAGGGGGTGCCCTAACTTCATGTCGGGCTACAAGAGATCCTGCACAGTTTCTCCTCCTGGGTCTTAAATCGCTAGCAAGGATGTAAATAGAATAAGGAGGAGAGGCTGCGCAGGGTCTCTTATAACCCTTGGGACTGGAGGGCTTTTCGTGCCTCCAACAGCCTCATTTGCTTTGACAGCTGTTTTGACAAAGGTTCTACAGGCTCGTCTTGCAAGGACGCAATGTGCATACTAATGTGTCGTACCAACTTTGCCAACTGGAAGGGGACTATACTTTTGGCGAGTGTGTGGCACCAGTGGGATTGACCGTTCATAACTCTGGCAGCATTTAGTGACAGGTATAACGTTATGGGTACCTATCAACTCTACTTGACTCTTCTACTTGACTACAAGACAGGAGAGGGACCTACCTGGTGAGGAGACAGACCAGCTGGCGCACCTCCTCCCTCATGGCTGCTGTACCTCGCCGTAAGTTATACTCAAACAGCTCCCGGATGAGACCCTGGAGAACCAGGATCTGCCGGAGGGCTGGATTAGTGGCCAGTGCGCGGAGCAGCGTGATACAGTGACCTGTGACAGCTGAGGCACAGCCATAGCATTTGGTTGAGGAGGTGTGGCCACAGCCCAGCACGGAGAGGGCGCGGTACTGACTGGCAGTGAAGGTTGGCTGGTGGCTGCTGCTGCTGCGAGATGACTTGGTGGCTGCTTCTCTCTGCTGCAGATCATACTCCAGGAGCTCTTTACGAGACGCAAGCACTTTCTGTAAACAGAGAGAAAAGGTCAGCGTTATAAGTGAGCAGAGAAAAAACTATATGCTATAAATTACTAGGCAAATTATCATTTTTATCCTCTGTAACCTGTATAATCTTGGACAGTTCATCAAATGATGTCTTGCAGTCTCCACTGTACTCTTGAGCCAGCTGTTGAATGTATCTGTTGACATTAGCAGAGGATGTACCGAGTCCTGCACCTGCTCCAGTGTCGTCCTGAGGGCAAGACAGGAAAAGAGAAAATAACATTATGAGAAAAAAAATGTAGAAATAAGACAAAAAACACACTTTAATCAACATTACTAAGGAAACAAGAAAATCTACAAATGTCAACAAAAATACTATTACTACTACAATGACCTAAAGTCATACCTTTGGTAGTTCTGCTACAGGGATTTACTGTTGGTCAGCTGCTATCAAAATCTTCACATTTACTGAAAAATGATTTTTAAAACACTAATCTAAATAATCCCAATGTGTGATGTATCTGTTAAACTGTGCATTATATACATTTTAGTTATCTAAAATTAGACTAAAGAAAAATTACTGTTCAGGCCCCTCTTTGAACTGACCTGTGGTTTCTCTGGTGCCGCCTCATTAACTTTAGACAGGAGGCTCTCCAACTGGGGCCGGTGGCCCATCAGCTGGTGGTAGACCCGGTCAGCTTTGTCCAGCAGGGTATTAATATTCGTCACAGCCTGCAGGAAAAAAGTACATCAAAAATTAAAGATGCGGAGTGAAGATGGAAGTAGAGATGGAGACTTCTGTTGCCTTCTAATGGAACCCACATAGGTACATGTCACATCCCCTGAGATCTTTTCCTAAACCTAAAAACTAAAAAAAAGTAGTTTTGGTGCCTATAACAGTTTCAAGGGTCTGTCATGCATTAGATGTGTCCTGTAGCTATTGTGTGTCTGCAGATAGCCCTACTTGTTCAAATGGTTAAGTTGTGAACTGTTAGGCAGCAGCAACACCGAAAAATTAACTTCTATGGCCTCTGCCAATGGCAAATGCATCATAACTTGTGACATCAGAGCTTTCAGAAAACTTTCACTTTCATGGTTGTGAATACCACAAGAGGCAGGTGTTCATATGGATATGGATTCTTGTGAACACAGTGAACACAACCCCATTTCAAGGCAGGCAAACTACTTCATTCATCTGCTATCCTCAGCAAGAAAATGGGGATAACTCAGATTTTGTGATGCAAGCTGCTCTTTTTGGAATGACAATCAATCTCCCCTTCTGACTCTTCCTTTTCACTTGTATTTACCTTTTTCCTGTCTTCCTCATTCTCAATGGGATCCACAGCACAGCATGGTTTAGCATATAGCATGAAATCAAATCGGGCATATTTGCAGAAACCACAGGCATTGCACAGGAAGGGGTCTTTTTCATCGTAATTGATGGACCTAATAGAACAACAGAACAACCAGAAATTTAAAATCCAATTCACTTCAATGTCTCCAATCATTTCCAAATATGTTCAGACCTGCAGAGGAAACCTGCTGCTCACCTGCACTTGTGGCACTGATAAACGTTCTCACCGCAGTTGCCACACACCCCAGGGTTGGCTGGCACAGAGGCACTGCAGCGTGGACACTGCAGGGTCTCAGTGGAGGCCTGGTAGTTCTCATAAAAATCTGAGAACTCAATCATCAGGTTGGATGCAACGATGGGTAAAGGAAGGTCGATCTTCACCTCTGTTTGACCTGGGGTCAGCTGAACTTTCTTGGCTTTGTGCCAACGAGCAGGTCTAAAAAGAGACAGTCAAGAACTTTTACTTCATACTGCCAAATGAATGACTGTGAAACTGAAACTTTGGTAAGTCGTCACTGTGTAATCTTTGTATCTTTTAATACTGTTGGTGTTAAATAACCATTATAAAAAACATGATTAGTGAAAAAGGAGAGAGAGAAAGACAAGCGGCTCTTTGTTGAAACGTACTTGTTCTTCAGTTCCACTATAGCCTGTACAGTCCGGTTATTGTAGTACAGGTTGATGGTGCGGACCATTTTGGTGCGTTTCAGGTCACCAATCTTCACTGTGACTTTGCTGATGGTGTGACTGCCAATGAGCTTGACAACCTGCTGTGTGGTGGTGTAGCGCGTGTCCACTTTGATCGATGACAGTTTTATATTCTGGAGAACAAACACAACAATGTTCAAAGCAGTGTTTATGCCAGTAAGGTTTTACAAACCCCCCCCTTGCAAGTGTTCTGATCACTTGTACTTGTTCTCTCTGCATATGCATAATTTTGCCAAGGTTAGCATCATAAATAACACAAGTCCAGACATACAGATGAGCATCCTGAGCTTGTCACACTTTCTGTTCAAATTACCAAACCCAATCATAGTCGAACTAACCATAACCGATGCAAAATCCATGCAAACTTACATCTGAAAAAACTTGCAGAATAATTCTATTAGCTAAACTTCTTGTGTACTTTGTGGCTACAGATTGAGAAGGTGTGTTGCACATACTGAGAAGGGAACTTCTGGATTGTTGCACACCAAGCAGGGGTCACTCTCCAGATAAAATCCATCAAACTCCACTAGACCTGACAGCGTGCTGCATGAGAAAACACCAAATTATTACATTTTTAAGAAGATGATGTCAACTACATGAAATTGCATTCTCTTTGCTACAAGACAGCACGTTTGTGTAGACATACTTGTAGATGTTGGAGTTTGGGTGATTTGTCAGGATATGGTTCTGCGCCCTCAGAATTTCCACAGCTTTCTGGGAATACTCCTTCAGCTGGAACAGAAAAGGGAAACCATTCAAACAATTTAAAATAGCATCATTATCACTGAGACAGCTATGATCTGTTAAATGATGAAAAGGCTCAGACATCAAGGAGGATAACTTCCAGAAACAGATTATGGACACAGACTAGCTTCTTAATAATCTATAATCAAAAAGTCTGGGTATTTCTGTGTCAAATTACCCTTTTATTTTAAGCAAGACAATTAAACTACATCAAAGAGCAGCCAAACAATGTCAACAATGGCATATCAAAAGCAGAAAACAATTGCTGGGAGAAATAGGAAAAACACACACAAGGCTCACAAAATACACTCACGTGACAAAGTACAGATATAACAATATCTTATAACAATATACACTACACTACACTACAATAAAACATATATATACATATATGTTATATTATAGCCTGTGAGGCTTTCAAACAAACCTTTTTCTCTGTCTGAGGGGTTTTGAGTGAGAAGTATCCAAGCAGGTCGACAAACTGGGCAGCTTTGCGGCCATATGCAGGAAGCTCAGGCCAGATGGCCCAAGTGAGTTCCAGCAGCAGCTCCTGCTGAGATTTACTGGAGTTCCTACAGGGAGATTCTTATGTCAGCCACCGGCCAAGGATGTGATTTCACCATTCAGTAATTCATTTATACTTTAATTCCCATATTCTTTCCATTGTTTGTGTAGCAATGCTACAATTTAACGTTCAATGACAAGAAGAAAAAGAGGGTTTGGGTTTGAGTCTGAGCCCAACAAAGATGACTGCGTATGTCTGAATGTGTTAGATTGTCTGCAGTACCTGTAGATATGAAGTGCCAAGCAGTGGGCTTGCCAGCGCACAGCAGATGAGTTTGACTCCAGCAGGAAGCAACGCAAGAACTGAATGAGGGTCTCCTTGTCTGCAAACTTGTTAAGCTGACTGACCAGAGCCATACACAGCTGATCCTCCTGGCTGCCAACTCCATCACCTGTGGTCAGTCCGCAAAATTACAACAGAGTCATGGCCCTAGCATCTACTATCCATTTTTGATACCCAAATATCCTTTTCAGGTTCATTGGGGGTCTTTAGTCTATTGTAGCATTCACTGTGTACCATCTAAACAAGATTTTGTATAAAGTATGACAAAGTCTGTGTCGTTGCCTCACCCTCTTTGTCCTTCTCCTTGTCCTCTTTTTTGCTCTTTTTACTGGAGGACTTGCTCTGAGAGGACTGAGAAGCTCCAGTCTGTCCAGTTCCACTGGAGCCTCCTCCAGAGAATGATGAAGAAGAGGAGGAGGAGCTGGCCAGCACCTTACTGCCACACAGAGCACAGGAGAGCAGTTGCAAAAGTACAGGGGAAACACCCTCATCCACTAGGAAGCTGACCTGGAGCAGGAAGTACAACACAGCTGGACAGAGAACAGAATAAGATAAGAGGAGAGAAAAGAAACAATTAAAATGTTAACATGACGGCCTTAAAAGTTACTTTGTTTCCAGTTACAAAACCTGATCTGAAACTTACAGTCATCCTTCATGCAGAACTTCTGCCAGTTGATCGTCCTCTGAGTGGCAATTTCAGCACAAGCTTTCAGATGTTCCATCTGCATCAAGAGAAGCAAGTTACATTTAAGCACAGTAGGTTACAAAAAGCAAAAAGAAATTTGTATCACAGAGCAAAGGAACAGGATAGAAGAAGAATTAACTAATGAGGGTTGTGAAACATATGCATAGAATAAGTGATCTGACTAAGACAAAAACAAGACAAAAAAATTTAACAATGAGTATGAAAAAAACATAAAAGCTCTGGACAAGCAGTCTTAATGATTGTTCAGAGGACACTCACCAGACTGATGAGTGTGTCATACTGTAGAGCCGAGCCAGATGTGGCTGTGACCACACCAGCCCGAAGGAAGATGCCCTGCTCCTCCAGGAGCTTCTTGATGCTGCGCACATGAGAGTCAAGAGTGTGCAGATCCCTCAGCTGACGATATTTTTCCTTTGAGCCGCAGATAAAAAGCAACAGCTTTCTGACTTGCCTCCTGACGAATGGTGTCTGTTGAATCATCAGATACTGAAGAGAAAAGGAAGACTGAATTAAAGGGTTGTTATTTATGTCTTTAATGCAGACAGGTTGAAAAAGAAAATTGCATAAATGATACATTCAATCACTTACTTCAGACAGATAATAGAACCAGGAATGGTCAAAGACAGGAGGTGGGATACGTGGGTTGGTGTCAGCTATCTTCTTGATCTGATACGGCAGCCGGAGCACCATTTCAGTCAATAGCTGGGAGTAGGCTTCAAACACATCCGCAGCATGTCCCTGAGGGAGGAGCAACACGGTGAGTTCACATTAACATTCCTTGTACAAAAGTCACTTTTTCAAGATTTGAAGATGTTTTCTGGTATCTGATACCTTGACATATTGGCGTAGGAAGAAAGGGCTCATGTCTGGGGGAGAGGAGGCTGTGTGTGGGCGGAGGAGCTGGCTGGTGGCCACAGGCTCTTCTTCACCCTGTTGGCTCTTCCAGAACTCCAGGAGTGATTTGAGAACGTGGAGACAGTAGTCAATAGCACCGAGGCTGAGCAAGGCAGTAGCTGTGGCGTTCGAAATAAGTGAGGACGACTGGAAGAGAGAAAGAGGATGCACCTGGCATGTAGTACAAGCAATTTAGTGTTAAATACCCATGAAGAAGTAGCATGCTGTCCATGGAGAAATTCAGTCATAGAAAACTATATGTTTGATATGTAAGTACCTTCTATGGCTACTTTAAGGTAGCTTTGAACAAAGTGTCTGACTAACACATCTGAAAATGATGCCTCACACAATTTTTTATGTACCTGCTGTTAACATTACTGTTTTCCAAAAGACACTTAACTGATAGCCTTTAGTGAAATCGGTGAGAACTACATTAAAAAAAGAGGATGTACCTCAGAAGAGGATTTCGAGCCAGACTTGGTTCGAGACATGAAGACGCTGAGTAGTCTCATGATGACCAGGTGAACTTCATTGATGGAGCTACGGTCATTCTTCTTGGACACATCCTGCAGAAGAAAAAAATTGATTTAAAAATCCACACTGTTAAACAAGTAAATCAATGATATTTTTAAGCCTGATTCATCACAAGGAGACTGTGGTTACCTTCTTGTGCATGCCGAGCTCAGCAATGAGCTGTGCTAGCAGGTCATCCAAGGCACCCTTATCCTTTTCATCGTCACCATCCAGGTCAGAGGTCAACATGAGGATAACCTGCATGTAAGGGATGGCTTGGACTCCACCTACATTGTGGAGCTGAGAAAGGTGCTGAAGCAAGCGCTCCAGTAGCATAAGGCGAACCATGTGTAGCCTGTGAAAGAAACACAAAATTAAAAAAAGGAAGAAAATTTTCACTTCTACAACTGAGTTGACCATATTGGGCTTAATGTGGAATTCTATAATGACAATCCCAAATCCCCCAAAAGCATTTTGATTCCTAAATTTCTTTCCTCTTAATGGTCATGGTATTGGCCATGGATCGTAGACAAATATATCTATATCTATATATGTGTATATATTTATTAACAGGCAGATTTTTGTTGTCAGCAGACCTTAAACTTGAGGCTTCCTTCTTAACCTCGACTGCTGCTTTGCATTTGGGATGTCTGACCTGTTGCTTGTGTGAATGTCTCCTTCAGTCTCTCCTTCTCCCTCTGAGCCGTCGCCTTCCTGCTGGGCGGTGGTGGTGCTGATGGCTCCAGTGCTGGAGCTGACGCTGCCTGGACCTGCAGGGTGGCCTTCCACTGCTGTGTCCCCATATGCACTGCTGCGTCCTGACACTGTACACACACACACAAATGCAACTAAACAAACTGTATATATATATATGTTTAATATCCATTAAACTGTCTGGAAATCATTCTGTAAAGACTTATACAATCTCACGTTTATATAGAGTATAGATACTGTGTGAGCTAATTTTAGATAAGCATATATAACATTTTGACTATTGGGCTGGTATAACCATTGTAAAATCTCGTATTTGGTTTCTGAAATCACCCACCACTGTGTTCCCCCGCTACAGAGTCGATTGCAGAACCTCCACTCTCTGAGCCCACGCTGCCGCCATGCTCAGCGGGGGAGGTCCGCAGTGTGGAGCCATCAGTAGCAGCTGTGCTGCCCTCATCATCTGATGCCGGGGCTGAAATCATAGCAATAGCTGTAACAGTAAATACACCGCGGTCATCTGGCCAGGATACATGATTTCAGTTCACACTCGTGCACCAACAATGCAATCAAGCATGCAGTACATTCCAAACACTTCAACCTGTCATTAATATTTTTCTCTTGAACCTGTTGCGTGTCCTATTATATATAATTACTACATACCTACACAAACATGAGATTGAAAAGAGGATCGACAACCACTTAAATTTCAAAATACTGAACTAAGACAACAAGTTGTGCCACAGATTAGGTTACTAGGGTCACAACAAACATGCCGTGAGTTTGTGACAATTCTAAAAATTGTAGCTAAAAATATTTTGATCTCTTGTGTGAAGTTTTAACTAACCATTAGGGTCTTGCAGATACAAAACCTAGTGTCCTGCTCATCCCATACTACCACAGAAGTGGTTTTTCTTACCTGATGCGGTGGTGTCTGAAAGGGTGCCAGCATCCAGTGACGAGGAGCTTGGTGCCTGGCCAGACAGGCCAAGGCTCTGAAGGCCAAGAGCGCTGCTGCTACTGCCTAAAAATGTCAAAAATATGTATAGTACATTAACAGTGCTCAACCAAAATACTGATCCCCTGAGTCATGCTTATCTTGATAAAGATTTGGTCAATCATTAGAGGTTAACCAAACACCAAAATAGGTTGATATATGAGTTGAAACACCTTGCAGTTTCGAGAGCTTTTCAATCACTTCAAGTTTGACTTTTGTGATGAGTTACAGCTGTAGGAAAGTAAAATGTATCACTTTTTAGCTAAAAGTGTATTTTAGTGTGCTTGTGTTAGTAGTATTATTTCCTAGAATTGCTACCATTTGCTCAGTGCTTCCCTGTTGTCCACAAATCTAATTGTAGGTTCAAAAAACTGTATTCTGAAAAGCTGAGAATTGTTTAGAAACATCACACAGTGTCTAAATGTTAAGTTGGACTCCCACGTAGTTTCAGCTACAAGTTATTGCTGATCTTGTATTTTTCAGGAAACTGACCCTGTTGATCCTGCTGAAGGCTAAGAGCGATGGCCAGCTCTACCATAGTTTCATCGTCTGCATCAGGAGGGATGTCCAGCATGGGTGGGAAACCCTCAGCTCCAGCCAGCAGAGCCTCTAAGGGAGATGGATTTCCATTGTTGACATTCTCTGCTGTCTCTAGGACCATGGACTCAGACTGGAGGAGACAGAAAAACAAAGGTGCTATTTATTGTTTCAAGAGAAAAAAGTAAAAAAAAAAAAAAGTAACAAACATTTATATTTGAAGTTTAACTTCATATCCTAGGGAAATTAGAACAAGGTTTAATGTTATTTCATACTTGTGAGAGGGATTTATGGGTCGTTCTCAACATGTTTCCTCTAACAATGTTAACAATGTAGGACTAATGTCAAATATAACTGGCCCTCTTTGCTCACCACCATCTCAAAGTCCCCATGGTCCACCTCGCTCTGCTCCTGACTCTCCTGTCTACCCTCTTCTCCTCCTGTCAGCACTGATGACTGCATTTTGTCATCTGCATCATCGTCGTCATCATCATCCTTGTCTCCTGATAAAGGAAATCAACAAGTTTTAGAGAACTGAAGCCACATGTGGTCACAGGAGCTGGAATATGAATGCTAAAAACCCTTTGAAGCTGCAATTGTCCTGAACATTCATCCACAGCTTTGTATACGACCTTTATATATGTATACGACAAACTTACCCATAGGTGTATTGGAGCGTGGGGGAGATGGAAGGGTCACATGTCGCCGTTTGTTTCTTGGCCGAAGCACTCTGATCAGAGCCTGCTTACAAGCAAAGCTCACGGCTGTGTCCTGAAATTGGTTCAAATACAGAATGATTTTATGATGACTGCAGTTCAATACTTCATTTAACTATAGTATCCCATGTAACAGTTCTTCTTTCAGTAATTTTGAAATGTAACACTGCAAAGTAATTTCCAGTGTCCTGAAAATCTTGATTATAAATAGCCTTGTATAGCCTTGCATGAACAAATGCATTAATAGGATGCTAATCAGAATGTTATGATGGAAACAGGAATGGCAACAATTTTTTTTTCCCTGAGTTTGGTAAATCCCAGGATTATTAAGAAACGATTGAATTATGTTTCTAGTGATCAATAGTGGAACTATACTTACTGGACACAGTAACATTTGCATGTAGATTTTGGAGGCTACATTGATGTAATCCAGTTCACATGTGCAGTATGCATGGATGATGTCCACCAAGGCATTCACTGTAGCTTCCACATGAGTTAAGCCTTAGACAAACGAGAAGAAAAACATCCACATTCATTGTTTTCAAGATTGTGTAGAGTACTTAAATCAAAGTAGTACTTCCAGTCAGTATACATTATGGATAAATATTGTACATAATATTTAAATGTGAGCTGACAGCCAGTCATCTTCACGTTCACATTACTTTCAACTTATCTACATATTTTTCATATGTAGTCAACGTATTTGCACAATTTTGAGATCCCAAAGTTTGAACTTACCAGGCAGGCAAGCAGGAGCAAGAAACGCGTTCTTTGGTTTTAGGGCATGAAGCTTCCAGAAGTTATTCATCAGCTGCATGATGAAATTACAGCTCTCACCGTCCACATGTTTTTGCCCATCCTCTGTCATTTCTGGGTTAAGATGAGAACAATATGGATGAGTCTTCTCTGAAACTTTTAGGTTATTTAGCACCAAAGCCACTTAGAAAGTCAATTACACCAACAACTGTTCAGAGGGATTCCTTTTGACATGTACATAAATCATGAAATCATGATTACAGACAGCATAATCGTGTCATTTAAATATAAATTGACTAAATTGACTAATATTTAAGTCTTGGGCAACATTTGTCAGCAACAGAATGGTCTCTTACCAGAGTCATGGTGTAATGACTTTGTTTCTGTAAAATGCACCAAGTTGTTGGGTCTCATGATTGCAATGGAGCGGGCAGTGATCACAAGCCTCTGGAAGACATCAGGGTCAAGCTCCCTCCCCTCACGGCTGCAGCTATTCAGACACTGCACGGCGTTACTCAGCAAGGACTGGTCCTGATGAGAGGGGGCATATAAGTGTTGCAATAGTTCTTCATAAGTGATGTAGATGACCTAAGTGCTATTGTTACAGTATACAAATGTTTTTTGCAGCAAATATGACAACACCATGTGCAACACCATGGGTGTGGTGTTTTTTACCTTGTGGTTGTGGTAGGCAGTTCGACTGGTGTGTAGGCTGGCAAGAAGTCCCTTGGTCTGCTGCTGCACACCTGCAGGGGTCGGCATGGACAGAAGTAGAGTGGCCAACTCCAGTGCTGCAGCCTTGTTCTTCTCCTAAACAGAGTTAAAGACAGGCAGTCATACACTACCTAGAGGCAAATAAGTTGAAAACAGGATTTTTCTTTCACATCTATTACTACTTAAAGATAAAATCATCTGTTTACCTTTTCACTGGAAGAACCTACTGCAAAACAGCTTTCCAAAGCCTCAAGGGAGCTGACAACCAACCTGTAATTAAGAAAGAGGATCAACACTGCTTCTACTGCAGATTTCAGTGAACTTAAATAAACAAAACAAGCAGAAAAAAAGCAAATCTCAACCTGTAGCAGTCTGTGCTGATCTAAATGCCAAAACACTGAATGCAAGAATAAATGTTTAAGAAAAAAATTTTGTTGTGCAAGTGTTGAAATGGTGCATGACATGTTCACAGTCTCAAGCATGGACACACAAATTGGCACACATGCACAAAACTATACAAACAAGCAGAGAAAGGGCAGTTACTAACCGGTCCAAGGTTGATAAGGACTCAGTTTCACAACTTTTTATTGTATTTTTGGGAGCAAAAGAAAAAGAACAAAAACAAAGTGTGAGGATCACAGAAAGAAACAAGTGAAATTAAATGATTCAGCTGAACATAAGAGAAGCATGCAAGAAAAGATGACATCACGATAGCCATGCACTAAATATGCTAAAGAGAACCCAACTTCCACTGTTAAAACTTCAGGCTCGTCCTAAACAACTCCTGCTACAAAGCTGGACTCAAGAAGGGTAAAGATATGCTAGGAATTGGTGATATGGATAAAATCTAATCTATCACAGTACGTGTAATTCTTTGATTTCAACATCTATTAATATCATGATATACTTAATTAGTTGTTTGTAGATTAAATAACCACAGGAATGTTTTTGGCTAAATACCTATCAAACCAATGCACCTCAACACATTGATGCAAATATAAAAAATTAAATATCATAAAACCGTGCTGGCCAGTGATTTGTCCACACAGGTCTCAAAAGGACAGATGTAGCCATTCAAATTTCAAAGAAATAGTCAAGCTGTCTCATGAGATCATGAATGTGGTTAACTCAACTACAGGGGATTGAGAAGAGTAAATGTCAGTAACTTGTGTTGACCTTGTGAACCCTAAAGTGGAAAGCCCATACCTCTCCAGCACACTGCCACTAGTGGTGGTTGGCGTGGCTATGTCTCCATCAGAGGTGCCATTGCCCTGGTTGAGGTTGGGACTGCAGACGTTGTTAACCGAGGCAGAGGAGAAGTCCTCTGGTGGATCCTCAGGCCAGCCAAACTGCTCCTTGGTTTTCCCATAGATCTTGATTGAATCAAGCATGGTGACTCCAGCTGGGTCAACAGATGCTCCAACTTGAAAATGAACAAGATGATGAAAATGCATCAGAAGAGAAGAGGGTCAGTATGCAGCGAATTCAATGTGATCTGATGCCAAGGTATTATATATCAACAAACTGCCAGTGCAAAACAAAATAAAAAAAATCTGGTTTCATTCTGACTTTAAAAAAATCCTGCGATGAAAGGCTGGGTGGATGTACAAAGGACACAGATGCATGACACAAAATACTAATATTCATAATAATTAACATCAATAAGCTACAAAAATGATTAAACTGATTTCTGAAGTAATAGGTAATCCACTATACTGAATATTACTGGAGGTGACAAAGACATCCACAAATCAGCATCAAGATATAATCATCATTGCACACTCTTGTTCTTACTAAAGATGGACAGCTTCTTGTCAGCCTGCAGGGCCTCCTCTCTGGTGAAGGGAAAGTCAAACCAGCGGGCTCTCGTCAGGTTTATCTGCATGGTGCGGCCAAAGACCTCCACGTAGGAGGGGGCCCTCTCAATGGCCTGAGTGCCCACCTGCACTCGCATGCCTGTCATCACCATCGAGCTGTTGTTGTTGACCGCCTCCACAGTGAATCCACCGGGCTAGGAGGAAACCACCAGAATCATGACAAAATGTGTCTAATAGTAACAGCACAACTACAATATAAACATGTTCAGCATGTATGGTCACTCGCTTTTTAACAGAAAAACTCCACTGCGAAACCCAGGTTCGCCTGTGTTCCAAGTTTGATTTAGTCTGGATGCATACTCAGTACTCAGCTGTTCAATGATAAATTGCATGACAGTAGATGGCAAAAGATACTAAAGTTTCAACACAATCGCTGGCAAATGATGTGTATATTTATATACATATATGCACATATTTTCACATATACTGTACAGCAGTATAGTGTTGTAGTATAGTATTGTTCTTCTGAACATAGACTAAGATTAGAAAACGAAGACTCAGATGACTGAAACCATTACAATTGGTATATAAATAAACTTGTTAAACCAGTCCAGATGACAAGATATTTGTACAATCCTTTAACCTCTTCACTATTTTTAACTGATTTTTTTAGCTGTCATCATTACTCTGTTGACTGTTGCACATTTTCTACCACAAAATCATTGTGTTAAACTGTCCCTACCTTTGTGTTGGCCACATACATCCCAGTGGAGTTGAGTCTGTGTTTGATCTGCTGTCCATTGTAGACCTGCAGCAAGTCATTGCCCCCAAACTCCACCTCTGTCAGCTGCTGGTTGTGTTCAAAAAAGTCCACTGGGAATGTCACCTGACTGGAGGTACGGGTAGCTGAAAGCAAATTCATTCCATTAAAATTTGAAACTTTTGCCAGGGAGACAGAATATGGTATGTAAGTATGCCGTTTCTGGAAAACACAATCCCTCACTTTCCTGTGAATCCTGAATCAATTTCTCTACTGTGTGCACTAAGAGCGATCCTGATGAAAACACTAAATGTGTTTAGACAAATTTTAATTCAAATTGTGAATAAACAGCACCTTGACATAGATGGGGATTTTTAGAAACTGGAGAACTTAAGTCAAAATCTCAGACATTCCTGAAAACAGCTCAAATATTCTTGAGCTGAGGTTGTGTGTTAGTATTACTCTTCAAATGTCAGAGGTGGTTAACCACTTATTTTGGCAAATTACCAGCCATTTCTAGGTATGATGATCACACTTGCCCAGAGTTGGTTAGTGCTGGGGATCCACTTGCTTATATTCTTAGTGATTAAAAAATAGTTGCACTTTATTGAAACCTGAAACTTACTAGTCGCGGCAGCTTTGCGCTTGCGGACAGGCTTCATGATACTGATGCCACAGCTGGGTTGCAGCGATGGCTGGAGCCAGTAAGAGGTGTTGTCCACATTGGCCATGTAGATTCGCAGGCTTCCATCTTCACAGAGAAGAATCATAGTGGTACGCTGCTGCTCATTACTGGCAGTGTGTCGGATAGCTACCATATCTTGAATCTGGGGAAAAGAGAAAATGAATGTTAACCTTAAGAAATGGCTAAGATATCAAACACAGTGGGTCATAAACATGAACTTAACAAGAATAGTACACAGGATGAGGCAAACAGTACACGAGTCCCAGAGATGAGAAGCTCATGTTCTGTCAGCATGCTTGTAGTGCATACATCATCTTCCCTTTCCTTTTAGCGAGAGTCTTTCTTTTTCCATTTTATACACACTGTTTCTGCAGTAGTTCTATTCACTTCTTACGTACTTGTGACTGTTCCACGTCAGTGGTAAGTAAGTAAGTGTGGTACATTAAGTGATCCTTACCTTAGCTTTGGCTGGCAGAGTTTTAATCTCTTGAATGAGGAAGGTGTCCGGCTTGACCATGATGACCAGTGGTATGCCTGTTGTCTGCTGCACGCAGCACACCAGGCCTGGGTGGTTCATGACCTCAGACCACTGGCACAAAGCAGGCGACATCTTACTGCTGCCACCATTAGAGCTTAAAGGGGTAGGAGGGCAACAGAGAACGATGGACACAGTTAACTCCTCCATTTACCATTGACATTTCCCAGATTCTGTGTATTGGCAGTTAAGTGACGAGACTGTATATGGTGTGGAGGTAGTGTTACCCTTTGACATTGATCGGGAAAAGCCTCTGCACTTCAGTGGTGCTGCGGCTCACTGTGGCAGCGAAGGACTTTCCCTGGCTGTAGCTGAAGAAAAGCATCTGAAGCACATGGGAGTAATAGACCGATACACCACCCCCGGCTACCTGCCCGTTGCTATCCTGGAGTCACACAGAAAGATTTTACCACGATATTGCTTTCTGCCATTCAACAATTTCAAGAGACCTCAAAACACTGTTTTTAAGTGGTAATACGATCACATGATTCTGTGGGTGTGATTCCATGGCATATGTACACATCCTGCTTACCTTCAAGTCTTCATGGGTTATCTCCAATACATTTGTGACATAGAAAGGGCCATGTTGGGCACTGCTGGATTCATCCATGAGCTGGGTGTACATATAGCCTGCTGAAGACATGATGGCGATAACATTCTTGCCCTCCTCATTGAAAAGGAAGGTAGCATCACGGATCTTGGAACTTGGGAGCAGGAAGTAGTACATGGGACTCAGGGCATCCACTGACAAATCATAAATCTGTTAACCAAGGGAGACAAATCGAAAGAGACAACGATTACTGAGAGTTTTTTAACATGAAAAAAGGAGCATCATTATAGCTAATATTGTTGAGCATCTGTCTTCTCAAATCAATAGAAAAATTCAATAAAATCACCAATAATAGGTCAACACCTAACTTAAGGTACATACAAAGTGTCTATTCTCTTACATACCTTGACAAAGTCAGCAGTGATGATGGCAAGTTCGGTCTGTGAGCCAGGTAACCAGATGGCTTTGATGATGAAGTTGCCAGTAGCCAGTTGTGGGTGCAACACCAAATGATCTGACACAGAGCCTGTGCTGCTGAAAGTTAGCACATGGCAGTCCTGGAAAAAAAATAAGAGAACAAAATAAGAGAACAAGACAATACTATTAGATACCAAATTTCTATATGGCAGCCATTTTAAAAGTACTTCTAAACATACTTAGCTAGGGTGAAGCCTAGCTTATCTTAGGATGAGCAGCTACTCTGAATTCTACCATTTTTATGACCTGGGGTAACTGAGCTACCTGAGTTTCTCTCACAATTAAAATAACTACATTGCTGTCTGTACTGTTCTCATTTTAATAGGCTTGTATAGGTTCTTTCAAAGAAGCTGGTGTCTGACCTTGAGGCCGCACACAGCCAGGTAATCTTCATTACAAGGGTTGCCTGTGAGACTGAGGACAGTGAAAGGGACCGGAGCAGAGGCCAGACGGGTTAAGGTGAGCTTCCTCTTGCTTGAGTCAGCCTGTTTCAGGAGAGTGGACAGCTGCAGAACCGTTATCTATCAGGCAAGAGATGGAGAGAAAATGGGTTACGACAAATATATCATGCAAAAAAAAAAAAAACAGAAATATGCATTAAAGGGTGTAGAAATGACCCCTACTTTCTGTTGATACTCAACAAAAGTATAATTCAACCCATTGTCCTCTATTGCTCCCCCTGTTTGTTCACCATGTCAATTGCCTCCAACAGGAAGAAATTTACATGCATCACACACAACAAGACCACAGGCACCTCCTCAACCCATTCTTCACTCTCCTTCCACTTGGTCAGACATGCAGATCCCTGAACTGGAAACAGGCACACTATGGCCGTTTTGTCCCCTCTGCCCTAGCACCACTCTACAAAACACACCGGTCACTGTTGCATTGCAGGTGCTACATTTGTGTATAGGTATGTGCATTCAATGTGAGGGTCTTTGATGCCTTTCATGTAGTCACTGTATGTTGCGGTGTATGATGTATTTGTGTGTTAGTCATGCAATTGAAACCGTTAAGAAATACGTTTGTCAACAACTTTTCTTTCCACAACTAAAGACAAGATGATAACAGGACTGTTTACTTTATCAACATGCAATATTGTTGACGAAAAAGACAACATTAAAATGTAGTTTAAAAAATAAGAACTTGACTAAAATCTCTTTATTTTGCTGCCAAAAAACCCCACAGCAGTTCCATTTCCTGTGCTGTGTGTGCCAGTTTTATGTCATGTGCTGTGTGTGTGTGGGTCGGTGTCACAACTGTCAATTATATGCAGGGGAATGTGGACAGGAAACTATAGCAGGGCAAGTATGTGCTTTATGGGAAACGCTGATGTTTCAGCTAGATAGCAAGTTTTTTTAAAGCAGCAGCTGAAGTTTGTGCAATTGTGAACAGCCTAAGCAGCTAACTTACTAACTGATGTATTTTGACATGTATTTGGTGACATCAATATGCTGTGTATATTTGTCCTACACTTAACATAAAAATGAATTTGATTTGATATCAAAACAAATCTAGATGTGTTCCTTGAATTGATACAATCAGACCACTAAACCAGACATGTTCTGCTGAGCTGCATTCTTAATACTTCAACCGGTTTTGTTTTTTTAATCTGTATCTGTAAACAGTTTTCACTGAGTAAATCAGTTATGGTTTTCTTTAATTATACACTAAAATGTTCAGACTTTATGTCAACTAAAGCTTAATTAAAAAAAAATGATTAAAAACTAGACAGGAGGAAGGACTAAGACTAAATAGAAAAATAGCCAACAAAGTTAACAATAGTTGTACTGCTTTAATTTAAAAGTATTTGCAACCACACAGCATTAACAAAAGTGCTGCTTTGCTTGACAATATTGCTTTATTCTATGGATAACTCAACTCAAAAAAATGTGGATTTCAACACAAGATTTTAGAAAATTTTAATATTATTATCATTAAAGGATTTTGCTTACTGGTTTGTGAAGCTTACCTTTCCCTTTTCATGGCTGACTGCAAGGTGCTGGCGGCGGCCATGGGGTGACGAGAGGACACACATGGCAACCCGGCGTACGACGTGTGCACTAATGAGTTGGCGTATCGTTTGTCCCTGGTCACCACTGTAGTTCATCCTCACATTCTCAAAAGCCCCTTCCTGAGAGCCGAGTGTTGGCACCTGAGGAAAAGCAATGTATTACATATAATGTGGCAGGGCTGTAAACAGACTTGCTGGGGCCCGGGGACAAGACACAATCATAGTGCTGTGCCTGCTAAACAACAAAACAGTATAACTAATACAACAACAACAGCATTCATGATAGATGCAGACTCTGACTGACACAAGCTCCCTACCGATCTGCGGCTGCTGCGCTGAGTGGAACCCGGGACACGCCCTCTCCTTAGCTCTGACTGTGGGCTGACTGACAGCTCCCTGTCTCTCCCTGACAGGCTCCTCTGCTGTTCCTCTGCTGCTTGTTCGTGCTGTTTCGGTGATGGATTCGTATTAGCGTTTGCTATAATACACAGTGGGTTGTAAACCCAAGATAAATCCAGCCGCCGGACCTGAGTCTGTTCACCCTCGCGCACCTGCTCCCCACAGACTAACATTACCTCCCTGATCTCCCATCACCTTCTCTCTCCTCCGCTCAACGCGAGCAGCATGTCTTGTCATACCGCAGCTCAATAGGCTACAAGCGGCCGGTGACAGACTTGAATCGGTCTTTGGTCACGGTGATCGCGCAAATGTAAACTTTTAGTGTTAGCGGCTGTTGTTCACTTACCAACATCACCGTCCACAGCCAACTCTAGCCCTAATTCTCTGGCTTCTTGTCCCCCTTTTAAAAACTTCATCATTTTTTCTCGTTCACCTCTATGATCTTCCTCTCTTTTTCTTTTTTCTTTTCTTTTCTGCGCACCCGATTTATGACGACTCGCCATGTTTAGAGTTTATAACAATGACAGATTTACGTAAATTTCCTGCTTCAGGGCACGTATGTAGCGTAGCCTTAAGTGCGCCAGAGCGGGGTCAAACCATTCTCTGCTAAGACGGGGGGTAGGGGTGTTGTGCAAAAATATATATATTTGAAATATTTAATATGTTTACGTTTTTAAGAATATGTTGAGTAGAAAATAATATTTAATTCATCAGGAAATGATTTAATTAAAAAGAAATATGTGAATGTAAAGTAAAATAAATGAAGGGTCATTCAGGGGCCCCTATGGTCTTGAGGCCCGGGACAACATACCCGGTTGCCCCCCCCCCCCCCCGTCGACGGGCTTGAATGTGGTTTCTAATAAGGTTTACATAACAAGCAAAGTGATTTTTCTAACCACTCAAAATTGTACACGTCTTCATACCATTAACTGGTCTGTCATCTCCACAGTTTTGTCCTGAGTATGCAGTTCATTCAGGGCTTGCTGAGCCCGGCTGCTGCTTCCCACTGCTGATGCCTGCTGGAAGTTGGTCTGGATGGCTTCCATTAGAAACATGAGCATCTCCAGTATGACTGCTGCAGTGGATGAGCCCATCTGTTGTGGGGAAATATTGCCAAAAGCTTGAGTCAGACAATGTACATTAAAGCACATGTAAAAGAAATCTTGACACTTTGGCTACATTTAACGTAAAACAAATGTGGACTATTGGCGGAGCAAATGTGCTCTTTTTACTGACTAAACCTGCAGTGTGTGTAAGGTGTAGTGTTGTGTGAGGCCCATTTTTACGTTTGTGGACAGATCTCTGTGGTTCTTATGCACCGGTTACACGCTGCTCTCACACCTGGCGTTGCCAGTTTCACTAATGATAGTGAAAGCATAGTATTGCTGCAGCCGCACAGCGAATGGTCAGCATATGTTATGCGTTCAATGTAGCCAAAGCATAAAAAGTGTAATAATGTTAAATCATTTGAGCAGTGGGCAGACAGAGACATGGACTTGGAGATAAATCCAGGGGAGATTAATGTATTTTCTCTCACCACTTGTGCTAGCAACTCCTCCTGGCAGCCCTCAATGCTCTTACACACACTGCTCTTCTTAGGTCTGTCTTCATCGCCGGGTTTGCCATCACAGATGGTGACCTTGCCCTTGTCAGAGGGTGAGGCATTCTGATGGCGGATAGCACTGTCAGGCATACGTAGTTCACTCTGGAACGCAGAGGACTCTTTCAGAGTGGAGCCCATGCTACTGCTGGGGCTGCGCTTGACCAAGGCCTGTGGATGGTATGACACAAAGTATGAGTGGGTATGACAGCACATCAAATACAAGCTTTTCACATGAATGTATCGTCTTTGTTCAACTTCTTTACAGTTAGGATAACCTGGTTTTGTTTTCACTTTGCTAGCTCCTCCATGGTGTGGAGTATAGAATTAGTCAAAAGGAAGGTCAGAGAAATTGTGTCGGATGGAGGTGTACTAGGGTTGGGTGATATGACGGTGTATTTTGTATGGTGGTAGAAATGTGTCTACCAATAGAGACTTGGCGATGCCATTTTCACAAAATGGAAGCAATCCCTCAGTGCCTTTATTTAGGACAGGCTATCAGGGCTGGATTCTCACGTGATCTTGCAAACCAACCCAAGATGAGGGAGAACAACTTGTCACTACAAGGTGAGGCAGTTGTTTTTCTTTGTATGGAAGATCCAGATAAAAAGGGAAAACAAATGCCATGAAGTACACTGCAGAATGGTAATTTTAAACTATTTAATTGAATCAGAGCAATTACTATACTGTGATTATTCTGTTGTCGTGATATAAAATTTCAAACACCATGACACAAGATTTTGGCCATATCGCCCACCCCTAAGGCGCACTTTATCTAAACTGCCTCCAAAGGCAAGTAAAAATCATGGATTGACAAGACTTTTGAAATCACTGGAACAATTATAACTTGTATTGGAATTTGCTGCATCCTAATACCAAACACTTTCACTTTGTCATCCAACAACTATTACGAGCCTTTGTAATCACAAAACTGACACAGACCTAAACAGAGATAAACTGAAGGTAGAATGTAGTTGATGGTTTGTTCATCATCACATGCACATTCAAAAATCCATCATATAAGATTAACTAGGAAAGCTGGCCTTTTCAGTAAAAAAAAAATGTTGACAACACACATTCATAACACGATTTCTCTCATTTTCTGGCCACATGTGTGGGCTAGCTATAACCCTGAACAAATGAAATGACTGGATGGAAGTCAATGGGGGAATGACTTGCAAGCCAAAGTTACCGCTGTTGTTCTCTTCCCATGATGACCTGAGGTATTCGGTCTCACCTGGCAGCTGCCATCCTCTTTGGCACCGCAGTCACAGAAGAAAGAGCCATATTTGGCATAGGAGATCTCATGGTCTTTGTGACAGACCTTGGCGCACACTGTGCACACACCTACCCCATCCACCATCTTACAGGTGTGACAGTGGTACCTGCAGAATGAAAAGGACCAGGACAAGACTGTGTATAGTGCATCAGCAACTTCTTAAGGACAGAATGTGACCTGCATGTATTTGTACAATATACAGTCTTATGCGGTTATATTATAAGAACTATAACTGCAGTCCAAAATTCAAAAAACGAAAACCTTCAGGATGCTGCTTCCAGGTTTAGTTTAGAGTATACAAAGATTAAGGCATGTTCAGGTGTAGGGCAATAAAAACTAAGCAGTATAATCGGTTTTGAGTGAACTTCACTAGTTGGGTTCACTATTAACACGGCAGGAAAAAACATGAGCAGAACGTATGTCACAAACACAATGACTAATTGTTACTGTTCCTTTCATCTACATAATGCTAAGATATATTACAAATTATCATACTTTTGTGCATTGTGAATCAATTGTCAATGTGAATTTATCTTGTTTCTATGGGCTTAATTTAAATGTGCTATATGTTGGATTTTTTTTTAACCCAAGATTTTCCACTTCACTAAGAGTTTTGAAACAGTTCCTGTTTGACAAATCTATTTAAGGTGTAGTTAAACCAAAATGCCAACTATCTGCTAAAAATACCTTAACTTGATCAAGATATAAATAAAGACAAAACCGCTGGTCTCTTTTAATATTAAAACTGAAATCGCAGGGAAAAACAAACTTTTCTTTACCAGTGCTGGTTCATGAACTCCTTCTGGGTGATGGTGAAGGTGCAGAGCTTGTTGCAAAGGGAGTCTTCATCCTGTCAAACATTGACAAACTTGTTAGAGTGGATCGTTCCATTTAGCAATCATTCTGCATAACTCACTTAAGTATGTCAGTTAAACTTAATCAGATGGTACAGACTTTTAACATCATATTGTTAGTTTCATGAACATAACATTATGCATTTTAGTATGTGTATACATAAGAACTCAGCTGATTAGGTCTTTAAGACTCTTCTGTGACAACACTGGCTATATAACGAAATGAGACCACATGTAGTAGATTATATAAGAAGAAGGAAGCCATAATGTTGCTGGCATCTTAACTGCTGAGGTTCATTGCTTCTGACAACTGGATAAAGACAATGTTCCATATTCCCTCAGGAAATTTTCAGGAAATGTTATCTTTGTCATTTTGCTCAACTGGATAGTGCAAGGAGCCAGACTGGGAGCCAAGACATACTGCATAACTCAACCAGAGGGAGATTTTACCTCCAAGTCAACGTGCAGCAGGTAAATGACTATTAAAAAACCTTTCTGGGTAACATTTTGCCATTTTTCTATTGCCTGAGATTAGTCACAAGATTTTATTGTATATTAATTAGGGTTCTGTTTTTACTGAAAAAACTAAAGAGATTAAATTACACTTAATGTAAATTTGCACAGAATTTGTTTTCTGCAGTAGTTGTCACCGTACAATTCCACTGCATTTTCTGTTCAGGTCTATATACAGCTTAAAGGGATAAGATCTCACAGAGTCTTCAGCCTGGGAATCGTCCTCCTCGACTGCAAGCTCCTCCACCCAGTCAGAGTCCACTTCCATGGCCTTCTCTTCTCCCTCCATCAGCAGTGCTGAGGTGCCTTGACCACTGCTTTGCCGCAAGGCATTCATCACATCAGCCAGATAGGAGATGATGTGGCACGAGCATTCCAGCATGCTGGCGTGCTGAAATCAACAAACAGTAGCACGTCAATGACTTGATGTTTAATGGTTAAAATGCCAATTGGGAAACACAGGTTAGGTCAGTGTTTAAAATGGAATCGCACCTGGATGAAGTCAAAGTAAGGCACTTCTATAAACTGGTGCAATATACTGATAAATAACTTACCTTTCCTTGGGACAAATTTGTGCTCACTTTTTCCACGACATTCTTCTGTGTTAAATATTTTTTGCTGCAGAGAAAATTCAGAGAAATCTTTTAATGAATTTTCAGAAATTTAAGATGGTATGGTTGCTCAACAATGTCTAAGGGTTTAGGTCACTCAATGCAAAGTACTTTTTCAACCCATGGTAATTAATATGAGAGTGCTTTTACCAAGCACTTTTTTCTGGTGACTTTAGCTCTAGCAGTGATGCCAAAAATCATCAGTTCCCAGATGTAAATGAAGTCAGAGAACAGCATCTCTGAGAAAATGATTTCTTACCATCTGGTCAGCCAGTCGATGGCTGCCCTGTGCAGCTGCAGGTGGCCGGCCCCTTGTCCAGCACTGGCAAGTGTGGCCATGATGACCATGAGCTCAGGGAAGCCTGTTCCATCACCATTGGCCAGCATGTCTGTCGCCATGGGAATGAGTGTGCTGAGGAGGACAGTGCACACTCCTTCGCCTACCTGGCTGTTGTCACGTACAATATGAGTGGTGAGCAGCTGCAGAAGCTGTCGGTTTTCTTGCACTATTTCCAACTGCTCCGAGTCCTTTGGTGGGGTGGCCGTCATGCGTGTCAGCCAGGACTGCAGACGAGAGGGCTCCACACAGGCCAGCTGGGCCAGTGAGCCACACAGACACAACAGGCTAGGGTTCGGGCTCTTCTCCGCTGAATACAAAAACATCACCATGAGATTTAGGCTTACTGTAAAAATCTGAGGCACTCTGATTTGATTTTGACATTTTTAAGGCATCAGTATGCTTCAAATGTGTTTATTGGATCGTTGAATAGTGCCTGAACCCCACTCCTCTACAGCTTTCCAACATCAGTCTCACAGCCCACAGTAACTGCCCAAACAGGTAATCATAAAAGTGCTGCCAATTTCCGTAGCTATTAGCCAGGTATGCAGCAGGAGGTATGCAAGGGTTGAACTTCTTTCTCAAGCTTGTTTTTTTTCATCCTTCACACAAGTACTTCCATCACTTTTTGTGTACAACTGAGTGAAACACCATGCAAGCTTTTGAGGAGAGACTGTCTGAAAGGCTATGGCTCTATTCCCATCTATTCAATTTTCATCTCTCACCCCCTCTTTGAAGGGAGGTTTTTCACTCTGCCTTCAAATGTGGCCATTTGGAACAGCCCTTAATACTTCACCATTTGCTCAAACGACAATTTGGACAAACAAGTCCATTTGAAGCATACCTCAGTCTTTAGATAGCATTTTTTTGACTATTAAAATTACAGCAGTAGACTTACTTAGCTGGAAAAGCTTAGTGAAGAATTTCAGCACCCTGTTGCAGAACTTTGCAGATAGGTTTTCATTGGCTGTCGCCATCATAATCTGGACAAGCTCACCACTGGAAGAAAGGAGCACAAAATAAGTGAGGTAGCTGTATAACTGTGGAGCAATGCAGCCTGTGTTATCAGTTGAGCAGATACCTGAATGAAAAGAACTCTTCCATGGCCTTGCGGACTTGACTGCTCTCAAGTTGTTTTTCAAGGTACTGGAGGCATTCCTCAAGGACAGATTCATCCAACCCACTGAAAAAAAATTAGATCCAAGGTTGATAAGGGCAGTGAAACTCAACCAAACAACAAACATGCAGGCTAGTAACCAAAAACAATATGTTAAACCAGGCTAAAATCTGCAGTGAGGCTTCACTCTTTAGCACCAAAAACAAACACCTGTTTCACATTACATGTTGTGATTTACTGTTAATATCAACTTAAATTTTTAATGCAGGTTTGATTTATTATCATGTCACATGTGATATACCTGTTGGGATCTGAGTGATTGGCAATGATGTTGTAACACCCGGTCACCAAACGCTCGTAGATGCGGGCTAGGAAGGCATCTGACTCTGATGGGCCGAGGATGCGCTCCAATGAGGTGCTGCTGATCTCAGCCACACTCTCTGTGCTGCTCTCCAGGAGGAGGGGCAGCAAAGTGCGCACAACCTGCGAAGGATTCAGCTCCTCTGTGCTGAGGAGGCAAACATACAGCAATATTAACTGAAGATTACAGGTTTCTCATTGGTTATACTCTTCAATGATTTTCAATAGGACAGGACAAGCACTTACACAATGAGGTCGCCAGTGAGGCGAACCAAAGAGAGTAAGATGTGTTTCAGAGAAGAGGCCAGAGGCAAGGACTGACAACTCAATGTGCCAAGGTGTGCTGCTTGAATGGCACTGATGTAGCTCTCTGATGGAATGGTGTCATTGGCAAACGCATTTCGCTGAGAAAGAAAAAAAAACACCAAGCTATTAGTCTCATAATTGCTGGTACAATCTTTTTTTTACATGCTGAGTAGTTTGTAATCACACTAGATATCTCTATGGTGGTACAAAGTGTAAATCAACAAAATGTCATATGTCGCACATATTGTATAGCCCCATTGAGGCAAATTGTGATTTGTGATCTGGGCTATATAAATAAAAAGTGGAAAAAAGTAAAATCATCCTTCATGGCAAACTCATAGTCATTGGCTAAGTACCAGACCACTATTGGAATAAAAGCTAAAAATGTAAATGGTGAACAGATTGCCTACTCTCCTGTATAATGTAGCTTCAAAGACAGACAGAGTCAGACTGATCTTAAAAAGCAGCAACTTAATCACGTACCCATGAGCCAATGTTGGGGAATTCATTGGTGTGGATGCTGTTCCAAGTCTCACATATTGTCTGCACAGCTGATGGCAAGTTCTGCATAATACTATGACCTGTGAATTTTAAGAAATTCTGGTTAAAACAGTGAGTGTACAGAAAAGTTGTGTAAGTGAATATACCATTCTACAATTTTGCTCTTGAGTAAAATCCTTTCACATACCCAGCATATTGGCCTTGCAGCGGGTGGAGCCAATGGACAGAACTGCAGCATAACCTTGGAGCTTAGTATCTGTAAGCTTGTTCTCCCCTTCCTCTGGGATGTTCATGAGCAGGTAAGACCTGGTCACAACAAGTGTGGTTTAATAATTTGATTCGGATATATGAATGAATGATTTACAGCTTGAGCCTCATTTTTTCTTGTCAGGTTTAAGGATTAAAGCAGGTTTAACGATAAACTAACCATGTGTAAAGAAATAAAAAAAAAACAAAGCAAAAACAAACACACACACAAAAACATTCTTAGCATGAAAGCACTGTAATTAAGGAAGAGATGAAATTGAAAAATATTGTCTTTTGTAGTTTGTCTTTAAAGTTTTATTAAATGAGTCTTAATTAAAAACTCTCAAGTCACATACCAAAAAAGGAAAAACAGCAAAGTATTTATCATGAATTTATCTACTTAATCCACAAGATCAAGCAATAAAATAACAAAACCTGCAGCTATTTTAATCACATCCTCATATTCCACATATGCATGACCGAGATTAACTGATGTCTGATGTTAAGTGTTAAGCAAAGTGCAGCATTTAGAGTGATCTCATTCTCACCTTGTAAAAGCTGTGTAAACATCAGTGAGCTGTAGTGTGGCAGGCAGTAGGTTCTTTGTGATCTCAGATGACTTGTGGGTGTCTGCCTCAATGGCAACCTTGGACAAATGCTCATCTAGGGAAACCTGCACTTTAGAGATGACTGCATCCAGTGTATAGATGGCTTGCAGAGAGGGTAACTGATGAAGTGGAAGGATGACATTTGGGTCTACACTGGAGAAGGTGGAAATCTGCAAGAGAATAAAGTCATCAAAGAATGACAGTTGTATTCAAAATTAAGTTTGGACAGCAACTTGTACACAGGTAAAAAATTAATAGATTGTAATCATTACCTGTCTGGCAATGTACTCCTCTGCTAGCTCCACATCGTATTTCACAGTGCTGCACTTAGAAGCTGTCATCTCAACCAGAGAGGCTGCTTGGTCCGCTTTCATTCCCTGCTTCACTAAGTGTTCCTGCAAGTGATGACATGGGCATAGTCATACATCAGACTAAACCATGATGAAGAAGGAGTTAAGGTATTACATTACAGGGTTCAGACACAAAATCAAAGGTAATATTTTGGACATTTATTTGTTTTGGCATTTATCATGCTAATTGGCATTCTGTAGTGCTTTCAGATGTCAACAGACCTTGATCCAATGCACGTATGTCGATGCCCGGAGACGTGAGGACCATCGCAGTGTGTGCAGAATGTCGCTCTCACTGGGATCGCTGCAGCCAGTCTTTAGCTGCTCCATGTAGGCTTTCGAGGGTGGTAAAACACCCAAGATCCTCCACAGTATCAAGAAGTAGTACTGAAGAGAGCATGCCTCCTGTGCAGGGTGATAAACAAACATGCAATGTTTTCCAATCTGCACTCAATCAATGCCTGGGCTGACGTCTGTTGCTGTTGTGGTGCTTCACGTTAAAAGGCTTTTGAAATCAAACAACTGGAAGGCTTTTATTTGGACCACATTGAGGAAGTGCAGCCTTAGTCATGGAGGTGCGGCATGGGCTTGTTTACCGTGTTTACAGAGCTCATGGTTTGTTCATGTGGTATGTTCTCACCATAGGAGTGATGGGCTTGTTCTCCTGTCTTCTTGCTGTGTCAAACTCAGAGCCTGCAACCAGGAGTGAGATGAGCCACGCATATAGTTCATCATATTTAACCGCTCCACTGAACAGCTTAGGGAAGACCTACCAGGGGGAAAAAACATGCTATGTTTAAATACAGTGAGGCACAGTGGTGCAAAAGAAAAGTTGTTGGTTTTTTTTAGGTCAAAGTCTCACCTTGCTGTCCAGTCTGCTGATATCATCTTCAGACGCCTCAGGGGACAGAACGCAGTAGAATTTGGGCTGAACATTTGAATCTACAACAGGTTGAAATGTACGAGAACGACATTAATTTCTCATCTGGTGTCACGACAATACATGTGTGAAAGTTGCTGAGGTTCTATGCAAATTGTCCATTTCATTATTAATCTTCTGTTGTTTTAACTTCCACTCACACAAAAACAGTACATACAATTTATGGCGTTTTGTACCTCTGGTCAGTGAGCAAAAAAGTTAATGTCTTTCAATGGTCTTACCTGCTGAACAGTGTTTGGCCCAGTTGTCCTCCACCTCTTTGAATCCATAGTAAAGTGGGAGATTGCTGCGTTTGCCACCTTCCTGAACAGAACCTGGGCCAGTGGATGGTGGGGTGAGGAGGTTATACTGCACCTATAAATAATATTCATAGCAGAAAGAAACTAAATTTCCTGTCATCAAAGTGTCACACACAGTCATATTCATTAAAGATGCAGCATATGATGATTTGTACACCCACTTCATTTGGCTGTAATGTTACTCCTATGGCTGGGGTGATCACATCAAAATAGCTCAATTTACCACAGAAATTTGTTAATATGTGGTATTATCAAGATGTGAAGCGTTTAGCTGCTCCAAATGAATTCATTGGGAAAGTTACTGTGATGATATTTTTATACTAAAATGAGCCTTATGTAATATTTAGGATGGGATCTTTGAGGTTGCTCTGCATTGGTGAATTATTAAATTAATACATTTTCTGAACAGCATTTAATTGAAAAGTATAAAAATCAAAAAAAACATCACACATAAATAAATCAAATAGATAGAACCACACTTACAAATACATATGCAATTTACCATCAGGACAAGACAACCACCATTAGAAAGTACGTAATTAACCTGTTCAAAAAGGTACAAGGGAGCCTTGGAGTAGTGGCGGAGCAGGTAGTCAAAAACCAGACACAGGCGGGCCAGGTTGAGGGGCACTGCCTTCAGCTGGGAGTCTCTGCTCTGTGCCACTTCTGTGATGGCTTGGGTGACCAGGGTCAGGACTGACCGTCGACCACGCTCTGACAGATTGTGGAAAAGGAGCAGCAGGAGCTGGAGGTGCTCCACATTTAGGTCATCTTCTCCGTGAACAGAACTCTGGATAGTGTGCTGCTTCAAAGTTCCCAAAAATCTGTGAAAGCAGGAAAGGGGAGGTAGCAGAAAGGAGAAATTGGTTAAAAAAAATATAGAAAAGAAAAAGAAAAGAAAAGAAAGTAAGTAAGTAAAAAATGTGCAAATGCATTCAAGATTACAATTTAACTATGCTTTCTATACATTCCCGCAAACCACAGCACATGAGCTGGTATGATTTTAAAACTTACTATAAAACATCTGTCATCTTTGTTCTCAAACACTGGAAAAATTCGAATACTGATCATCTCAAAATGGCCATTCCTTTTTACTTTTGTTCCTTAACAAAGATGGTGTGTAAAAGTGAAACAGAGAATTTCTGTGAGCACTTAAGCTCCACTTGTTTTTTGCCACTATTAGTTAAAGGTACGACAGCTTGACAACAGTCAAGCATTATGTAGCAACAATACTGACTGATATTCAAAGTGTTATGGTGAAAGCACCAAGGGAAAATTTAAACCAGTCCATTGTGCATGTGAGCCAGATGAGAACTGTGGTGGTTGCCATACCTTTCCCAGACTTTCATACACTCAGGCACATCTGGTTCTCCTTGCACACTGGCTTTGTGCTGCCATATGAGGAGAAGTCTGGAGAGAACTGATAATGACTGTGGGTGAATGTACAGAGGCCAGGGACCCTCTGAAAAGGGTGCAACACCTAACTGCTGGAGAAGGGTGTTCTGGGAATGACAAAAGAAACAACAATGAGTATGTGATATTGAATAAATGACTCATAAATAACACATTTGGTGCTGGTGAACAAGATAATGGCATTCCTCTTACCTGAAGGGCTGGGGATGGAAGGTCCGATGTTACCAGGGTGTGGTTGAAGTGATACAGAGCTAAAGAAAACACTTCGTCTGAAGAGCCTGAAGAAAAACAAATGTATTAAAAATAGCTGCATGAACTTCCGTCCACCAATTATGGGCTACTCATGATTTTTTCCAGGCATACCTTTGACATCCTTGTCCACGTCTTTGATGATGCCGGCTAGCGTAGCCATGTGCTGCTCTGTAAGAGACACACTCAGGTAGTTGCGGATGAAGTTGTTCCTGGACTTGAGCATTGAGGTGGTGATGAAGTTCAGAATACTGGAGGCTAAACTGAGGAACTGTTAAGAGAAACAACAAAAAACATACATGTGCTCTTTATTTGGGACCTAATGCTGCCGCAATATACTGCATTTTGTCAGGTACACTCAAACTAGTCCTAACCAGTTCCGGGTCTTTACGACCAGCTAAAATGTTTCCATTCTCGCTTGGGTTCTGCTTGCTGGGGCTCTTCAGTCTGGGCGACGTTTCCAGGGGTGGGGGTGGTGGAGGGGGTGGAGGAGCGACTTTGTCTTTGGAGGGCGAAATGGTCTCTTCAAACCAAAGCCCCAAGATGGGCTCGCTGTCATCATCTGCAGAAAAAGACAAATCATTTACATACATTTCTTAGAGAGAAGTTGAGAAAAGACTTACAAGATATTTGTTAAGTGGTAGTGGCATCATCAAAAGGCAAAATGTATAAAGCTTCTAACTAGTGCATGACACCTACAACACTGTGCAGGCGGAGGACAAGAGCCAAAGACTGCAATAAATAGTGAACATATAGTGAAGTCCTGCTGGTGAATATCCACTTAAAGAAGAAAACTAAAGAATTTTCCTTCTGAGAATATTTTTCTCAAAAGACATGACAATAAGGGAATTTATTCTCCCTTTTCTCCAATACACTTGCCATTAAAACAGGTTGTGGAATGATCATGACAGAACTCAAGCTGTAGTGTTTCCTTGTCACCCTAGTTGCGGAAAAAACAGAAAGCCACTTGATAGTGTGTTCCACATTCTCACAGCCAATATCCTTCCATGAGTTAATGTGACCTTAATGAGAGCACGTAATGCTTTCAGATTCGTCTAGCTTCAACTGAATACTAGAATTTCCACAAAATATGTAATTTGGACTTAAGTAATGTTTAATACCTTGATGGATTGGGAAAGTTTTTATGAAGGATTCATCAAAGTTGGGTTGTTTTCATAAGTGCTATTAGAAAAATCTAAGCATTTAAATGCATTCTTATACATTCTATTGTGCGAATGGCAACAATGAGATAAATCAGGTTTACTCTTGATGCTTAACACGTATTGTTACTCTCAAGCGGAAGCTGTACAATATCTACTGAACCGAAACACTCACTGCTGCGTTATTCCATAACAGAAAGCACTGTATTACAATCAACATTATAACGTTTGATCATGCACATGTAATCATGTTAATTTCCATGTTTGTTCATGCTGAATCCTGTACAATGTAGCCTTGATGAAATGTAGCCCTGAATGAGTCTCAGCCTGATTACCTAAACTAAAGCACTGTCATCAGAAGATCCTGACCTTTAGCTTATGAGCCCTTTGTCTTGAGAACAAAGGCATGTAAAGTGCTAACTGAAAAAGGCAACCTTGACAAGAGGGTGAAGACCAAGCCAACACAGGGAGAGACCAATATTTTTAAGAACTGGCTCAACAGGCCACCAAGCCCCTTCATTTGGGGGCCTAAGTACATTTTTGGCAGCCCAAATATGAACTGTTCTTGAAAAAACTATACATAAAAGGCAATTTAATACAACTAAACACATCCTTCCTTAACAATGATACTTCAAAAGAAATGTAAGACATCAGCAGCATGAACACATAAATTTCAACTGAAAGCTCAAGTTTTTTGTGAATATATATTCTCCCACACTTTTCCAGTTCACAGTATTATATCTTAATCATTTTTGCACCCCAGGAATAGGTATTTTTAGGTCAGGATTTTATCAAAATGACTACTCTTATCGATACTTCACATCGATTCACTGCCTTATCGATATTCTTATCGGTTCTTTTCCATTTGTGAATAATTTTTGACAGTCATCAGTCATTATCAGTCATTACTCCTATCCTCTGTCCTTCTCCCTCTGCTGACGTGAATCACTGCATGCAGGTACTGCTGGAAAAGGGGGCAGGGGCTGGTTTGTCTCAGCCAGCAGCTGAGTTTACAAGATTTTCTAAATATGTTGCAAACTAACAGACTAGATCCAGGCAGCTTTTGTTTTAAGCTTGTTTGTAACAATTCCATATAAGCTGAGCTAGTGCGGTGTGCTTGCATATAACATAGTGGTGGTGGATGAGAAATATTGTGTGCACTTACAGAGCATTAATGGAGGAGCTCCGGCCCAACACAGAGAGAAAACCTGAGTTGGCCATGTTTGCAATAAAAACATTACAAAAAGCAGTAGAAAACTTATAATACATACTTCTAATTGTAGCCTTCTTTGTGAAAAGACTTTTTTTGTGTTTCTGGTTCTTCTGTGAGAATTGCATTAGCAGTTTGTGTAGGCTAAGTGAACCCAGACTTCACAACATATCGGTAGCGTGCCAGCAACGAGCACTGTTTGTTGTTTTCAGACAATACTCAACTAAAAGGTGTGAATGGATCGGGCGTTTGTGAGACTGTAATGTTGTGTTGGCGAAGGCTCAGTGTATAGGTTTTTTTTTTTATTTAACCTTTATTTAGACAGGTAATTTCATCGAGACAGACAGTCTCATTCTCAGGAGAGACCTGATAAACTGGTGGTCTGAGTTGGTCCACCTACAGGGGATATTTGGTGGCCATAGAGTAACTTTTTGTGGCCAAGGGCCATTGGGCTATGGTTAATGTCGAACCTTGCAAGGTATAAAGAGAGAGCGCAGCTGCCTATTGGGGTGCATATTACAAACTAACATTTGTCTTGTGTGCCATCCTCTAAGCATTTAAGTTTGACAATACTGTGAGAGATTTTTGTCAGACTG
This sequence comes from Chelmon rostratus, assembly GCF_017976325.1. Classification (NCBI taxonomy): domain Eukaryota; kingdom Metazoa; phylum Chordata; class Actinopteri; order Chaetodontiformes; family Chaetodontidae; genus Chelmon; species Chelmon rostratus. Next base: position 12,569,758 of record NC_055667.1, on the reverse strand, counting down.
GGATGACAAAATTGGCACGACATGTCACAGGCATTGGGATTTTTTTTCAGTACGTACTAGCAACATGCATCAGCTACAACAAATATCCATTTAAGTTAAGTTAAAATACAAATATCTAACCCTGCTAATACAAAACCCATTCTGCCTCTGAAACTATGTTTCTAATAAGTTTCAAATAAGTTGGGACAGGAGCAACTGGGAAAGTAGTGGAATGCTCCAAAAACTGTTTTTTGATGGAGCGAGGTTCACCACTTAGTGAACACATGATTCTATAAAGGATGTTACTACATGGGCTCAGGAATACTTCGCAAAAGCTGTTGTCAGTAAAGTGCATTTGCACAGCTTGTTTGTACAATTGCATTGTTTTATTTACATCTTACACAGTGTCCCAACTTTTTTGGATTCGGGGTTGTGTGTGAACAGCCTCCCCCAGAGAAACAGGAAGAATTCCTTCAGATGTGGAATTGTATGACCTGGTGGACAGGGGCCTCCGCCAGACGTTCTGAGTTGACTTTCACAACACACCCTGCTCCAGTCTTAATTGGACTATAAGTCAACAGATCTGATTGTATGGTTACAAAGACATTCATCTCTAGCCTAAGGTGCTTTTCTACCAAGCACACTACCACTACCTTATACTCAAACACAGTGTTATGGACAGTCCACAACTAGCAGAGCAGTCACAAAGCACCACTCAGGTTCAGATCAGGCAGCCTGTCGCCCCCATTCAACTCCATCTAGGTTTTTCTAAAAGAGTTCTTATAACCCGGGGGTTGGTCCACCAGGGTCACTGCTTTCACTCGCCACCTGACTGGCAACACACTGAACTTGCACACCTATCCTTGAGAGGGGTGTCCCAACAAGGCTACCTGTTTCAGTAGATATGTATCAGTGCAATATATTTTCGCAATATTGTGATTAGACTTGAAAAGCATCTCATTGCGGATGTAGCCAGCTGAAGTATCTACAGATTCATTCAAAATTCAAAACAAGGATCAACTTTTAAGTGTTAAAGAATATCACTTTAAGTTGATATTCACAATTGCATGCAACATACAAACATCATAACTTTTCAGGTGACAGCAAGACGTAGCATCGTGTGTTTAAGCCCATAGTTTACAAGCATAACTTGAGTTTATCATATTCAAGAATAATACCACCGTTTTGACATGGGTCCAACATTACTTTTGTACTGAGCACATTTTCAGACATGTGTGAGGAGTAATGAAATGAGAAGTAAAAAGAATATGTTGACTGAAGGAAAAATGAACAAGTTCTGAGGTAGGGCTAGGTCACATGATCACAAAATCAATATTACACTTTTAAATACTTACCTTCGTACTGAGAAATTACTACATATAAATAAAAGAGTTAAGTTTAACTTGAAAAACAATTTGATCTGTCTCACAACTACACATGCACTAAATTAGACAGGACAAGGCAGGGGGCACAGACTGGATGACAAAGGAGTGATGTTGTGTTTTTAGGACACAGCTCTTGAAAGCAACTAGGGAAAACTTTTACTCAACATACCAAGAGGAGCAAAAATTTAGTCAGCCAGTGACTGTAAATGTTGGTATCAGGAACTTTTCTATTCATCACCCAGCTCTTATCTAAGGCTTGAATACGTGTAAAAATCCCACATGTCAACACCACTGGTATTATCCCTTGAACCACAACGAGCCACAGATGAACCTCTTTGACAAAACATTAAAATTTAACTCATGTCAATTTCAGTGGAAAGCACCTTTGAGACTAGGGGCTGTTTTGCCGAAGCCTTTGCATCTGTGGCTCCATAATTTTCTAAGCTATTAGGGCCACAGCTCAGAGCCTAAATTGTGAGACAAACAATAACAAAATGAATCTATGACAGTGAAGTGGACACCAAGTCTTTGACCTGAGGACAGAAAACTGCTGACCTGAGACACAAGCTGCACTTGTCTTCTCCTGTCTTCTCTCTGCTGAAATAGTAGACACTGTCAACTACACTGTCATTGTGTGATGAAGGGACAAAAAATGTAACGTACATTACTGTGTGCATGTGTTTACCCTTCTCACTGCTGCCATAACCTGACTGCGCTGACAGCATAGATTCCCTGCTCTACTGATATACCTCTGCAATGACTCTTGCACAGAGAGGTTGGCTGACTCTGCTCTCAGTATCTGCAGCCACACTGTCATCGAGAGAAAGCTCAGGCATACCTTGAAGGCATGACGCTTTGCTTTGGGATACTGACTTGTTTAGACAATTTACTCATGGAGCGATAAGCACATAGGTATGACTCCATCACATCTACAGTTACATTTTGGTCTGACCATACCTTCATTTTATGGTACATAAATGTATTATACTTGCTAAGACTGTCTTTTAAATCAAATATATTTCAGATGCATCAATAAGGAATTTAATGGCAGATGATGATAACCAATAATTATCTGTTTATTGTGTGTTGTGCATCCCTTACATTTATACTGTCAATATAACTGATCATTATTTGGACTTTTTTGGATCAATAAAGAGTTTGTACTGCTTGCACTATTAAATACTATTACATCAATGCACCATGTGTAGCCTAGTCATCATTTTATTAACAGTGTTTAAAGCTTGTATTTCACTTAATATCACCATCCTCCATTTTGCTGCACAGCATTTATTTTAATGTAATTTCAAATTAATATTATTTAATAAGCATGGTGTAGTAAACACAACAGCTGCCCCACCCCAAATATGTTGTTGTTGTTAATTCATTCTGTTAAAATTATGTCCAAAAAACAGCCAGATGTTTGATTTTTTTTCTAGTTTTACAAACCTAAAGTTGCTAATACTCTGGTATGAACATTGAATTTTTAGGAGGCCCCCTCGAGTGGTGAAGAACTAGCTTAAATCTAGAATGATAAAGTACCTTGACTGCTGTCCTCCTCTGTACTGCTGAAATCATCCTCATAGTAGGTGTTTGAATCCGTAGAAGCGCTGGCATCACTGCTGACTGAGCCCTTCCTCTGGCGTTGGAGAACACAAGCCTGATGGAAGCAAAAACAAGAACACTCGTAATAATGGTCAGACTTTTCAATCTTTCAATTATGTCTGGTACATACTTTTCAAATCTTAGCTGATTTTAAAGGCATGGGAGACCACAGACATAATGATAGATTTTAAACATTTTAAGAAGACACACACCAGACAATTCAGTCAAGATGCAGGATCACTGCATCTGTTTGCCCATATGCAGCACATGCACTTTTCTATTTGCAATTGCAAAATTAATAACTGAAAACAACACAACATGCAATTACCCAAATTACATTTATGCAAATATATGGCTGTACCTTTTTGTAGGAAGTGGAGAGAAGGGTGAACAGTAGATTGGTCAGGGGCACAGAGTCGATGAGCCTTTGGACTCTCTGGATGGAAGTGCTCTGTGCCATGATGTTGAGCTCAGCTGGTGGGCCATCACTCGCCCAACCCTGCAGGTGGTTGGCGGGAGGAATTGGAATAAGGAAACATGGCTTTCAAAAAATAAAAGGTTCCTTTGCATATGTTTCTTAGAGGTGGTTTTCCATGCATAAAAAATGACAAGAGAAAGTAAGCAGATTTGTTGCTCCATTTACCCGGTGCAGAGCCTCAACTTGCAGATCCTGGAAAAGCGAAGTCAAAAGCTTGATGGCGTGGTTGGCCAGGATAACGGACAAAACTCCAAACCCTTGGTGTCTTAAGAAAAACAACAAAAATGACAAAAACAACTAATGCACACATCAATTTTCAAATGAGACCTCCTTCCCACTGCTGTAATGCCCAAATTTCCACGGCTGGGGATAAATAAAGTTTATCTTATCTTTCTTTAATACAATAACATAATCATTATCAGAAATATTCAGTTTGTGCTTTTTGATCTACTAATATGCTATTAAACTCACGCTTTACTCAGAACTATCTATTTCTATTTCTATTTCTTGCAACCTACTCAGGGCTTGGGAAAAACATTTTCAGAGATTTCATAGCAGTTACTACTGTCCACACCTTCATTTGTATATATCTATAAAAAAAATCCTGCATAACTAAATGACGCTACAAACATGACTTAAATTAATTTCATATTCACTAGAAATTACCCTTTGCCAGGACCAAGTTTAGGCGATCCTGCGCCATCCTTGGTGCGCGCAGCAATATCCCGGACTCGCAGGGCAGCCAGTGGATCCTTCTCTTTCCCTTTATCCGCCAGGGCAGTAGGGCTCAGGTTAAGAATCAGGTACAGGCTGTTCAGAAGGCACCAGGCTCCAAGCAGCTGGAAGTTCTGATAATTCTGAAGTACACAAATAAAAACAATCCAAATTTCCAAAGCAGCAGTCTAAGTGTATCAAAACGTAATTAAGTACTGTAGTATAATTCTTTTACTGTTCGACTATAGCACTCAAACCCGGTACTCACCTCTCCTCCAGCTCTACGGGAGTTGCTGATGGCTTGTCCAATCATTTCATAGATCTCTAGCTGTTGCCAAAACAAATTTTGTATTTGTCACCACATTAAATTAGCTGAGACGATAACCTCTAGATCCCACTGACCTAGTCAGAATACAGATATATCTCTCCACAATTCTTTCATTATTTGAAGTTAGTAAACACGTATTTATCAAAATACAAGTTGGTCAACAAAGTTTCTATGTAGCACCAGACTATGTCTCGTTACTAACATATGGACATACATTGAGAATGTTGTACTCATGATACTTACGCATTTCTGGACAATTGTGGCTGCATCATTTTCATAGTCCTCCTCTTTACTCCCAGTGGAGGCAGAGCGGAGCTGCAAGCCGCTGCCTACCTGCAGAATGGCCATGCAAGTGGCCACACTCACACCTAAAATTAGTAAAAACAGTTGGGGTTTTTTTATGTTTTTTTTTTTTTTTTTTACATTTAACAATTTGACTTTCAACTCTATTACTGCTACCCTCAACTGTTTGTTAATGTTAATTTTTGACAGTTATGTGTACATATATATATATATACATACATACAGAATATCATATACTGTATGTATATATAACTGTACTGTATATGTACAGAAATTCCATCAGTTTTTTTTTTTGTCCAATTTGCAGGGGTGAGTAAAGTGTGCCGAGTAAAACCAGTTTCTCCTGCTGATCCCAGGTCTTTGAACACCTTCTTGAAGTGAATAATTGTACTGTAATGTGTAATATAATTTTCGCTTTGTTAAAATGTTTTTCATAAAATTGGTATCAAAAAAAGTATGTTTCAGGAATCGCTATGGACGTCAAGGTACTGGTACAGGTATCACAAATTTTTTAATTATACCCTACCCTAAGTACAGAACATTCAAGCACAGGACATATTGCTGCACTGTTTTATGGTCTATTGAGATGTTGTTGTAAAATTAACGACAGACAAACAGCATTGCCACTCCCTCTATATTGTTTGTTGAAGGTTACAGCAGTTTGAATCACGGGGCAGTATAATTTTATTTTACCTATAGAGAGTTATCACCTACCAGCATAGAGACAGCTCAAAGCCAGCACGGTCATGTCCAGTAATCTCCCTGGTGTCAAGGGCTCCAGTACAGGGAGGGAAAGTGTGTCCAAAGCCATGGTCACATCTATCACCAGTGAATGAAATCTGGTATAGGATTTAAACACAGAAAGTTAATTGAATTTTAGGGGGAAAAAAAACTTTTTCCAAAACATGGTCATCAAATACAAATGCTGAAACTTTAACAGACTATACGGCCCAGTAACAGAAAGTCAACATGTGATACAAATTACACAAAAATGCCATGTTTATATTTTAATCTAATATGTAAATGTGTAAAAATACCCATTGCGGACAGCAGTGGCATCAGCCACTGTGGCAGGCATGATGAAGAACGAGTTAGCTGATACAGCATCCTGGAAGCGGTTGATGTAGCGTAGAAAGTAGGGCAGGTTGAGGCACACTCGTAGCAACTTCTCAGACCCACCTAGAAATAAGTTGTGGAAAAAAGTGATAGTACAATGTCAAATGCTTTGAAACTCTTTTTCAATAGAGAGGCGGCCTTAAAATTCCAAAACAACATTCAATACTGGAAATCACTTTACAGAAAAGCTCGACATTAAGGCTTGTCAACTTGTCTAAAACAAGAAGAAAGTGTCTTCACAAATAAATACATTCAGAATACCAGTTTGAAAAGAAAGAATTTTTTCCCATGATGAGTTCAACTCAGAACGGCTTTACTGACCAATCAGAAGTATGATTTGCTTGTTAATGTTGAGTCCTGAAACATGTTGTAAAAGGAGTGCACACTTAAAGTGGATATACTAAAGAAAACATTAAACACAATTAACTGTAAAGAGATTCCCCAATATAGGTTTGCAGTGGTAAACAAAATCCTCAGCAATCCTCAGTTAGTGCATATTAATTAATGTTGAATTTAATATTCATCAGACTGTGTCAAAAACCTTAATTTTCATACATGTTTTAGCACAAACAGTCTGGATAAAACCATAACATATACTGTAAACCAATAAACCAGCAATGTCCTACAACAAAGAAACAACTACTCACCAAGTTCCTGTAAGCTTGACACATTCTGAGAGACAAAGGCATTTTTCATTTTGGCCTGAATGGCTTGATCTGTGGTTTGGTCATCGCAATCACTCTCAGCCTATAGTTGGAGAGAGTTGGAAAACAATGATTATGATGACAATCACCATCAGTGCAGTGAAAAAGCATATGCTTTGTATGTGGCAACTTAAATAATAGGTTGAAAGTGAATTTATTTTCAGTAAAACACTGATAAGGGGAAACAACTTGTTGTGTTTAACTTAAGTCAATTACTGATGGCAGTACTGGAGCAGGCAACTGGAGGGCTGGTTGGTAACACTTACCTGCATGTGTGCTGCTGATGGAGAGGCCAAGATGGTGGTAAGGTCAGGGTTAAAAACTGAAGTCAGCTGATTAAAGAAGTTCATTTGCACTTCTTTTTGTCGAAGCTCTGGGTTCACAGCACTGGGCAACTCCTTCTGATCTTCCACTATTAAATGAACAAGGACACAATTTTCTGTCACAGACCAATGCTTTTCAGTATGTATGAATACCAACAATACCACTAAACAATCAATTCACCAGTCAGTGCAGGAAATTAATAAATCAATAAAATAAATAGCAATGTATTGGTCCAGAGACAAAAATTCTTTGTTGCCTTAGTGGGGGCATTTCTCAAGATTCTGCTTGTTCTTTACAACACCAGCAGTGTTGTATCATAATCACTTTGATCCGTCCCTTAAGGGACACTAACCATCTGAGAGGGTCTTCACGGTTTGAGGCAACTTGGCAGATTTCATCATAGCGGTGAAAGTAATGATTTCTGTGCGATCTAGTCTGCTGCAGCCAGTGCAAAGTCCTTTTATTAGAAGAATCAGGTGTTTCTGTAGAAAAATAAACAGTATTATTCAATTCAATAAGGTCCTTTCAAACAGAGAAGTGACATACATGAAAAGCAGGTTAATGTCTAACTACCCAAAATGCAAAACCAAACGTGAAAAAAGCAGCTAAGAGAGAAAACATTGCAACATTTTGTCTGTGGCTGGGAACTGTTGCATCTCCTTAAAACTGACCAAAATCTTCAGTTGAACACAGTATGACAAAATTAGAATCTCCCATGCAGCTTGTTTCTCTCACCTGTGATACCGCACATGCCTCGTCTGGGTTCTCCAAGCGCAGTAATGAGAATTCAATCAATACTTTGCATGCTGCAGCAACCGACAGCAGCTGATTTCTCGGAACTAAAGGGACAAAGCAAAATAATTTTAAAAATAATTTGCTCGCTGGAAGAAACAAAACCTGCCACAATTAAATATTTTGGCCCTCATGTTAAAACAGTAGTTATTTCGTTTCAATTACAATAAAGAGAAAATGCAAGATACATACTTTGACCACATACTGTGGTGATGTAGTGTGCAGAGAGTGCCACGAATGATGAGTAGAAAGGCTCATACTGTTTGTCATGGTGAAGAATATCTGATTCACTGCAAATGAAAGGTGGAATATCTCATTAAATACAGTCATAAATGAATTTACATAAAAAAATCTTTATGGCATTTTTCTTGCTGGCGAGGAGAGTTAGGGGAGACAAAAAAGAACAGACAATGGCAAGGTGTTGGCATGAAAAACACAAGTCTAATTAACCTAATACCACCTAAAACATTTAGCCACAGTCTGATAACCTCCTTTACCAGACATACTGAACTCGAGAAGAAAATGTTGAACTGATAATCACACTTGCAAGAGTCATTATTAACACTGTGCAAATGATTAGTAAAATAGTGTGGCATTATGTTTGGTACTGTGTTACCTTTGGATTAATTTAGATTTTTGTGTCTTACTTTGTGTCTTTTTTGTGGTTGGTAACAGAGGCACAACAATTAAAGGTTTCCTAGACAGGCCTGTAGAAAATAGTATTGTATAGGGACACCTGTGTGGATTTCGCCACATTTAACAAAGAATGACATTTTACTATTAATGAGTTCTAACAAATGTATTCTCACAAAAATAACAAGAGAGCAGAACTGACCCCAGCTATCAGCACTGTGGCAATATATTGAGCGTTGCCCTCAGATAAAATCAATTCCTTGTCTTTTCTGACTGATGGATCTGCTTAGACTATCTGCAGTTTGTCACCAAGCACAACCACTTTGTGGTTAATTATGCAGTTGACCGAAGCCTATTAGATGCACTAAAAACACCTGGAAACACACAGCTCTGATGTAATGTTTCTGCTGATAGATCTAAGCAGTGTCCTCCAACATCCATCCAGCACTGGTACAAAATGCTCAAGCCAAGTGACACCTCTTCAGTCTGTGATCTGATCACATACTTCCGGAGAGAGGGAAGGCAGTCTGTGTTGGTGGAGATTGGGCACATGAACTCTGTTTTTTCCTTATCTGTAGTACGTATAGTAGTGTTTTTTTCTACACTGCAGGTAAGTTTCTAGAAGGTTTAGTAAAGGTATAGAAAACCAACAGACCCAACAGGCATGATGTGCATGCTGCTGATTCTGTGAAACTGAATCATTAACTGAAAGGGGCGTGTTCAAAAAAATAGCAGTGCTGAGTTCACTTAGTGAGGTCATTGATTCTGTGAAAAAAAATAGGTGTTAAACAGGTGGCCCTTATTTAAGATCAATGCAACTGATGCTGCACATGCTGGCTGTGCATTTATCCTTGAAAAACTGAGTAAAATGGGCCGTTCAAGACACTGTTCGGAAGAAGAGCGTTCTTTGATTAAGAAATTAATAAAAGAGGGGAAAACTTATAAAGAAGTGCAGAAAATGACAGGCTGTTCAGCTAAAATGATATCAAACACTTTAAAATAGCAGCCGAAACCAGAAAGGTGAGGAAGAAAAAGAAAAACGACTATTCGAATGGATCCGACAATAACCAAAAGCTCAGCCAATGATCAGCTCCTGGAGGATCAAAGAAGATCTAAAGTTGCCTGTGAGTACTATAACAATCAGATGACATCTATGTAAACCAAGCTACCAGCCAGAAGCCCCCGCAAAATCCCATTGTTAATAAAAAGACATTAGCTGAAGCGGTTACAATTTGCCAAAGAACACATTGACTGGTCTAAAAAGAAATGGCGTAATATTTTGTGGACTGATTAGAGTAATATTGTTCTTTTTGGGTCTAAGGGCCACAGACAGTTTGTCAGACGTCCTGCAAACACTGAATTCAAGCCACAGTACACAGTGAAGACAGTGAAGCATGGTGGTGCACGCATCATGATATGGGGATGTTTCTCATACTATGGTGTTGGTCCTATTTACGCATACCAGGGATCATGGATCAGTTTGAGTCCATCAGAATACTGGAAGAAGTCATGTTGCTGTATGCTGAAGAGGAAATGCCTTTGAAACAGGTTTTTCAACAAGACAATGACCCCAAACACACCAGCAGGTGGTTAAATCATGGTTCCAGACAAACAGCATTCAAGTAATGGAGTGGCAAGCAAAATCCCCGGACCTTAATCCCATAGAAAACTTGTGGGTTGACATAAAAATGCTGTTCATGAAGCAAAACCAAGAAATGCAGAGGAATTGTGGAATGTAGTACAATTGTCCTGGGCTGCAATACCTATTGACCGGTGCCAGAAGTTGGTCGACTCCATGCACCACAGATGTGAAGCAGTTATCCGGAACTGTGTTTATGCAACTAAATATTAATTTATGATTCTCAGAAAAGTTGAATCTTCAAGCATTTCTTAGTTTATACAGTACATTGGAGTTTGTAAAGGCATATGTCAACACTGCTATTTTTTAACATTATATTTCTTGACTTTCTGTAAAATATTATCAAATTCAATACTTTGAATTCAATACTTTTTCCAGTTTTCTTGCTTTTAAATAGAATGTGCAGTGTCCCAAATGCATTTGTGTTCATTAAAATACAATTTATTTAAAGTATTTGGCCATTTACTCACCTTTTTAAACACACAGCGATTATTTTGAACACAACTGTATATGTGGGTGTCTCCGCAATCACCAATACAGCTAAATACAAAGAAAACATTTGTTTTCAAATACCAAAAAACATTATCTCATGTTTCTCCAACTCCCACTTCTCCAAAAACAAGCTCCAAAGGACTGCTGTTAGGGTCAATTGCTGGCTTTCAATAAGATGCATTTTAACAGGGTGAAGGAAATGGAGGGCTCCTACTGACACAATCCACATCCGAAGAAAAATGCACAAGGACATGAAGACCAAAACACCCAAGATCGGCTGCCTGACTCAATTACCCCTCCATAGGACTTAAATGACACAATTTCTCACACCCGTCTCTGAAAGAGACTATATGACGCCTGCTACTTTTTATTTCCATCTTATTTTTCATTTATTAGCCACAACTGTTTGCAGTGTCTCTTCACTGTTGCTTTAAAATTAGGGATATGGCAAATATTGGAAAGACCTACATTTTTGCCATACACAGTTTACAATTCTTCTAACCATACATCACAAGTGTCAAACTACATTTGCAGCACTCACTCAGCGTAATGCAACTCTTAGGCTCAGAATATCAAAAACTCATGAATGGTCAATAAAATATTGCTAACAAGACTGCTTTACATCTAAAACCGTGGCTAATGAGTGAGCATCAGAACAGCCATAGACATGACAAACGCTTACACATATTGGTCGTTTCATGTGAAAACGAAACGCCTGGTAGCAGTACTATTGCTCATATTTGCAGGCTGAACGCTGCTTCAGAAAATGAAACCTACAAACATGGCAGGAAACACTTCACTTGCATGCCCGCAGGGATCAGCTGATGTCACCACAGGAGTGTCAAGTGACAACCTGGCTACTGTTTAAGCACTATTGACTCGATGATCACTCCATGGTGATGTATGCACTGGCAGTCTGCAGGGCCAAATGAGCATTTACTACATAGTTTTCCGAGAAAAGTCACGAAAAAGTCCCTGAAAATAAATACGCCTAACACTCAAGTTCCCCCTCCGTGACAGGCACTGCACCAGCTTCCTTTAGGTTTAGCAGCAGCATGTCGGATTTTCTACACAACCTCAAGCATTACCTTTAAATTACGACGCATCAATACCACCAAGTTATCGTCTTATTAACAATACCGTTACATTAACAGCGACGTATCATCACCTCATCAAAAATTAGAAGAGTAACGTTACATGGTCCCCGCCTACTTTTAGCCTAACCACATATATACGACAGCAGATAACGTTAAACCGGCTGGCTACCTACCTTACCAATCATCATAAACTGTATGACATACCCAGAGTTGACTGAATATCACAAGTTAAGCATACAAGCAGAATTGATTTTAGCCAACTAAAGTTAGCTGACGTAGTCAAATTTACTGTGGCTGGGCCATTTCAACGTTAAGTCCGTTTGGAAGGCCCATTAGTTAGCTTGCTGGCTAATGTTTGTGTTAGCTCGCTAATGATGAAGCAAAATTTGTAAACGTTCCACTGCGACGTCGATTAATATTTGAACAACAACGCTGTTATATTAAAGATCGATGGTGACCAGTCATACGTGGCTCCTTGTTTCAGTTTGTGAGTTACATGGCAGGGCAAGCTAAAACGCATTTTAAGTTAGTTAGCCAATATGCTAACGTTAGCTAACGTCAGCAACTGACTCGGTGCCAGTGGAAGTTAAGCTCAAGTAGCTTGCTAGCCGCTAACGTTAGCTAAGCGGGTAACGTTTCCCATCGAACTTAACTACCCAAGCTAAGGTTAGCAAGTTAGCCAGTTAGCTCACTCATGGGTGGACACGGCCAGTATTTGAGCAAATAGAGCCACGGATTTTATTGACATGTAACCTGTTACCTGTTGATTATAGACCCAATAAGCTGAGGTAGCTCTTTCGTTTCAAAAGCGGTGTACGAGGCTGATAAAAGCGGTCGCACTGCCGCTGTCCATTCGTGTTCCCCATCTCCTCCGCTCGACGCCATCTTGAAATCCCACAGAAAAAAAACTAGCTGCTGTAAGAATCAACTGTGAAAGTAAATCGCAGGGGGCGCTCACAATCTCACAACAGTCAGGCAACATCATTTCATCCAAACTTTAACTCTGTTTGCATCCAAAGAGCATACAGCAATACATCATACAGGTCACATCTAGTATATTTACAACTTTGGATTGCAATTGTTCCCACTGAACTAGACAGTTAAGCCTTGATTTTTTATTTTATTGTTAGATTAAAGAAACAAATATGTAGAATCATGACTAATTTAACATTCTTGTAAATTAATAGTGTATGTGTGTTCAACTAACTGAGCACATTTCTCTCAAATCTGAGGAATTATAGCGCTTACTAAATTGCCTCATGGACTAATACTGGCACAATATAATACAGGCTGTATAAGAATCAAGAATACTTACATTCCTTGTACCCTTAATGTAAACAGCATTGTGTCTATCATGGCCGTTGGGCTTTATTCAAGTATGATCTCCTTCATCTCCTTGACTTCCGACAGCTTCAACAAACAATATTTAGACGAGGAAAAAAGTGCAGTGTTCGTTTGACTAAGCACATAATTTTTTATGTTCAAATTTAATGTCTTTTTTAAAGTGAAATCTTAAAAAAAAAACACCTTTTAACCTTTTGTGCACACGTGTTTGTGCAAGTAATTTTGTTATTAATAATGAGCACAAATCATCACGAGTAAAATTCAAATTTTAAATTTTCGTCTGGATAAAAAAATCAAATGATTTGCTACAGTAAACATTACTATTATTATTATTATTATTATTATTGTTGTTGTTGTTGTTGTTGTTGTTGTTATTACTGAATCATTATCACATCACTGAATTACGTTTATTAAAGCTGTATGTCTTTTTAACCCATAGGTGGCAGCACCTCTCAGTTACAAGACAAAAAGGAAGGCCGTCAACTTCCGACTTCCTCCTCCTGAAGAGCAAGCCAAAGCAGCTGCTGCAATGGCAAAGCTAATTTTGTTGTGTGTGAATTTTGTCATGTTGTACAGCACTGTCAGGGCTGTGTTTGAAGATCAAGTAGGAAAATTTGACTGGTAAGAGGACTGTAGAGACTGATGAAATATTTGTGCTATTTAGAGCAATGTTTTAATGTAGAGCTGCTAATGCTAACACCTGTCATAGCCACTAGCTGCGACCCGGTGTGTTTGAGGTGGACTTTGTTTGAAAGAACAGGCCAAAAATTCTGACACAATGAATACAAGAAATTTTACTTTGTTGCTTACTGTAGGTGTTCTTGGCTTGTTCGCAATTTTTAATATGCCATTATGAAACCAATGCTCCAGTAAGTTCACTAAGTTACAGCAAATGTGATTGAAATTGCCTCTAAGCATTTGGACAGTATTGTAAACAATTTGAAAATAATCAGTATACCCGTGTATATATATGTATATATTATTATTTTTTTAATTTGAACTGTGTGTCATAACACTGGTGTTTGTGATTATTCCTGGAGTGATACAAGCATTGGTTTAGCCGTAAGTGTAAAGTACCTTGTCGACCTTCTGACAGCTTGTTCTCTGGCTTGTGATTCACAGGAGACAGCAATATGTTGGCAAGGTTCGCTTTTCCCATTTTGACACACACTTGCAGTCATCCAAAAAGGTGCTTCTGGCAACAGAGAATAATGTTTTTGCTGCACTCAATACTAGGACGGGAGACCTCTGTGAGTATTGTATTTGTCTGTTGTAATAGCTCTATAGGTTCAGAAAGACAATCTTCCTCTCAGGAGATGTACTCTATTGTGATATTAGTATTTATTCAATGTCTTGTTACAGTCTGGCGACATGTGGATAAAACTGGGCCAGAGGGAAACATTGATGCTCTTCTGCAACATGGACAGGGTGATTTTGTCATTGCAATTTACAATACAGAGATTTTATTTCCATTACTGAAAGCAGATAACTCATTGAACTGTTCTTGCCTCCTAGATGCTGTGTTGGTGGTTGGTAATGGCCGCCTGCTGCGCTCCTGGGAGGTAAATGTTGGTGGTTTGAACTGGGAGATTGTGCTCGACTCTGGCAGGTGATTGCTTCTTTGACCGGCAGTACTTGTCTTTACACTTGTCTTTAATTTGATCAGATGTTAACTGCTTTTGTTTTATGTTTAAGTTTCCAGTCAGCATGTTTAATTGGACAGCAAGACAACGTGAAACACGTGGCTGTTTTGAAGAAAACTGTCATCTCTCTCCATTACCTTTCCAATGGTCATCAAAAATGGATAGAGAATCTACCAGAAAGGCAAGTAGCCATGTTTTGTTGTTAGTGGGTGAGCATTGAAGCACATTTTTTGTCTATACACAGTCCTTTTATTTTAAGCCTGTCTCCATTAACAAAATGTCTCCCCTGAAATCTCCAGATCTGTTTGAAAATATATAATATAAAAATACTCTGCTTTGAATAGTAATTTGTCTCGTGGTTTTTCCACCAACAAATGCAGTTACATAGATAAAGCATCTCAAAATTACATCTACTCCATCTCCCTCATTGAAAAATTCTGCATGCAAATATTGTTCATTTCTGGAAAAGGTTTCAGGTTTCCACATCACATTTGCCTAAGTTTCCTACTGAACTATTACCAGCTCCGAGCTATTTAAGATATCATAAATCACACTTGTAGGTACACATCTTAAACTCAGATTTAAGGTGAGTGCAGACAAACTTTTTCATACTCCTTCAGCCGATGAATGTGAAAACAGCCTTCTGGTGTCAAACTCTACACATACATTGTTCTGCACAGTGACGCTCAAACAGAAACATGAAATAACAATAAGTATGCTTGAAAGCTTTTGTAGGAATACAGTCTACATCATAAGATGCTGGTAGTGTTTGGCGTAATACTGTGTTTGGGGAAAATTATAACAATTCATTTGAAATAATATCATGAAGGTATTGAATCAAAAATGATGTTGGATGAAAATTAATAGAAATAATTTGAGAATTATTTAATGCACTCATTCAAGTAGTAACTCCAAGATTTGCAAAAATCAGGTCGAACGTGAACAAATGGACGTCTTTATCACAATTATGAATTCAAGCATGAACAGGATGCAGCGCATAGAAACAGATGTCTGGTATATAAAGGCAAAAATCATTTGTGTGCTTAAGAACAAAGCTGGCAGTATAAAAAATGTTCAACTATCTGTCTCGTTCATCTCGACAGTGAAATCGTGGATTACCAGGCTGTGTATTCTGGTGGAAATGGTGAAGTGTATGCGCTGGGAGTCGTTCCCCATTCCCACATTGCTATTGTTGCTTACAGTACGGAGGACGGAGAGATAATCAAGCAGGTAATCTCGATTTATAGTTGCAGAATAAAGTAAAATACATCAAGTAAACCAAACTAATGTTTAACATGAATTAAATCCCACTCTTGTTTGGATGTGCTGTCTTCAGATCTCTGTCGAAGCTCCATGGCTGTCCAACATACAGGCCAGCTGTGCAGTGATCGGCAAGGGGATGCTGACGTGCGTAGACCCTGCAGCTGCGTCCCTGTACATGCTTGATTTGCACGTGGACTCACAGATGACCCAGCTCCCCTTGCAGGTATACACCAAATTAAACCTTTTCCTGTTGTCAAATTGCCCTGTGTATCCTATGCTCTGGTTTGGGTAGGTCTCTCTTTCTCTCTTGTTACTCTGCATTTCACGATCTGCACAGTGGAACGGTCTCTCTTCATACCTCTGTTTCTCTGTGTGAACTTGTCACCGTTTTTCACAGTGTGCTGCCATTTGTCTTCTTTTAGTCACTGGGACTTGAAGTCACCCCCGGCTTCCAACCAGTGTTGGTGTCCACCCAGCCCAACCCAGCACGACAGCCGCTGTCCGAGTTCTTCCTTCAGCTCGGGCCTGAACACTTCCTGCTTCTCCAGCTCAACAATGGGCAGATAGTTACACTGAGGGATTTCAAGCCTGTACGTAACTGCTTCTCTACCTTGCATATCTCTCTCATGCACGATCCAGACTCAGGCAATTAAAACCCAGACTACTTGTTGCTTGTAATGTTTGGCATCCAAAAATGTTGGGGCTAGAGTGTTGATGATGAATTTTTCTCAATTCATAGGCCATGCTGGTTTCATTTGCTACCACTGGAGAAAAGACTGTCGTTGCTGTCATGTCACCCAAGAATAAAACTGTGAGTTTATTTAAAATCATACACTCAGATCTATATTAGTATGTGGTTTGCCTTTGTGCTAACTATGGTATATGTCAGCAGGTCTTATAGTCTTTGTTGTCTCTTTGTGTGCTTGATGTGTGATTCACATGTTGATTTTGACAGATTAAAATTGTCGTTGTTAGGCTTTTTATGTGACTGCTTGGAAACAAAGTTGGAGATATTTTTCAGGTTTATTTTTAGTCACTGTGAAAGTTATGATGATGTTTTTGCTTCCCCACAGGCCTGCAGTCTTAACCTCTTTAATGCAGAAACTGGGCGCAGACTTCTAGACACAACTCTGATTTTCACTTTGGATCCTAATGGTGGGAAACCAGAGAAGGTTTGTCTAAATTTCTTCGGCTGATATCTGGCTGGTCAAGTCGATAATATGATTACTCTCAGAGCAGATCAGTCTAGTTTGGGAGAGGCTTGAGCTCATCAGGCATTTAGATGTTAACGTTTTATTCTTTCTTCCAGCTGTATGTACAGGCATTCCTCAAGAAAGACGACGCCGTCGGCTACAGGGTCATGGTGCAGACAGAGGACCACACACTCACTTTCCTACAACAGCCAGGTACAGATGGCAAAAACAGGAGGCTTTGCCAGAGTTGGAAAGAGTTCTCTGTCTGTCTGCGCTGGTTAATGTTGTATTGACATGCGTTTCCCATCTGCCACTGGGTCTTTTTTGATTCTACCACTGAGGGGCGCCAAAGTCAGCATTTTAAAGTACTGCTCATAGTCATAAAATAACAGACAAAATGAGTGGACATTTTTTATTTGACCAGATCCCACAAGAACACACATGTCTTGACGTTTTCTTTTCATCATGTGTGAAAATGGAGGCCATGCCATCCTTTTACAGATGTCTGCAGGTGGTGGGGTGTAGGCAGTCACATGGGATTTATAGCCAGCAGCCAAAATCCAACTGGTGAAATAGCTTGATTTATGTGTCACTGTGTTTACTGTTGGGATCAAATACATCTTTCCAAAGTGCAGGGAGACTGGTGAGGCATGATTTGCCTCAGGATAACATTTGGGTATTCCACCTCTTAATCATCACAAATGCTGCCAACATCTGACCACTATGTGGAACACAAACAGGCTCTCAGTTTTCATAATGTTCACATAATCTTGTCCTTTCCACAAGCATGAGGGGAGAGAGAAAAAAAAAAAAAAGCTTGGCGTTTTAATTCATGGAAAACGTCAACACAAACTGCATACTGTCACAGGGTGTGGAAAGTGGAATGAATGATTGCAGAACAATTATGAGTCTTGTTTTCCAGGGCGTGTAATGTGGACAAGAGAGGAGGCCCTGTCAGATGTGGTGACAATGGAAATGGTGGATCTGCCTCTCACAGGAACGCAGGCTGAACTGGAGGGAGAGTTTGGCAAAAAGGCTGGTAAATGTCAACCCAAAGTCCCTCTGTGTTTTTTTTCCTCAGAAGTTTCCCACTTTAAACACTAATCTCTGGTGTGGATTAACATTCAGTATTGTGTCTTTTATTCTCAGCCATTCTACAATTTTACAAATCTTATATGCCTTAAAACTTGAGGCAGCTGTCCAGTTCCTAATCCATTCCATTTTTATCCTGCTTCCAACTGCTTAGCGCCTGCATGTAATCATCAGTGTTTTAGTTTTTTTTATTTTCGAGGTTGCAGCAGGCCTGATGGCTGAACTGATTCACTATTCGCTATTAGCTTCACTTTCCTTTGTTTTTGTCCTGCTTTTATTGCTGCGTTTGGATTCAGCCATTCAAGGTAATACTCTTCTCTTCTTCAGTAAAACTTATTTTTTTATTAATTAATGGGTCTTAAGAAACTTTCTAGTCACCCTGCGTTGTTTGATTTCACCTTTAGATTTAGTCATATAAACCGGATTTGTTCTGGTTTGGTTTCTTGCATTGTTTCATTGATGACATGAGAGATAAGCTGCTAAACTAATATTCATTTACAATATTCTAGAGTTTACACCCATTCCCAAGGTACACTTGTGCTTTGCCTGCATTGACAATACCACAGTGTGCACCACAAGAAACATCTAATAAGCTGTGATTCTCAAATTACGTCCATAAATGTGAATTAAATCCCGAAAAAGTCGTAATGCAGCTTCTGTGTGCTCACTGTAATGTTTCTAGATGGCCTGATGTCCATGGTGCTGAAGAGGCTCTCCTCTCAGCTCATCTTGCTACAGGCCTGGATCGCCCACCTTTGGAAGCTGTTCTACGATGCACGGAAGCCTCGCAGTCAAATAAAGAACGATGTGACCATCGAGAACCTCTCCAGAGACGAGTTCAACTTGCAGAAGATGATGGTCATGGTCACTGCATCTGGGAAGGTACGAGACCAGAGCTCTGCCCTCTCATTTAGCTACTGTTTTAGTCGTGTTTTGGCAGAGATGAGCTGTGCTGCACACTTGTGGTCAGGTTCGTTTGTTTTGTCTGCGGTTGGGCAGGCCTAAAGTGAAATGGAACACTAATAAATAAACTCAAGCAGGAGTCTCTGAAAACTCTCATTTTTTCTGTATAATTCATCCTTTGCTTTTTTTTCTGTAAAGCTCTTTGGGATTGACAGCAAGACCGGCAGTATTTTATGGAGACACTACCTGGACAACGTGCCACCTAATGCAGCCTTCAAACTCATGGTGCAACGGACCACTGCCCACTTCCCTCATCCGCCACAGTGCACACTACTCATCAAAGACAAGGTATCTAATCACCACGGCTCTGAGCTGTGTGGTTAAAAAGCTTCTGAGTGGGAGTCGGTTTCATTATCTTGTGGGTCAGACAAACATAAATAAAGCAAATTACTGTGAAATCAGCAGATCAATTTGTACCTCACATAGATTGGAGGCAGCGAGGGAGGAAAGCTTTTCCAGCATAAGCATGGCAAAAGCTGAAGACTTCCTTTCCTGCAGCAGCACTTGAAATTAAAACATTGGTCTAACCTTTGTTACTGAAGAGGCAGTGTGTATTTATTTATTTTTGCCATTTGTTATTTTTTTTTGTTCCATTTTTAGGACACAGGCCTGGCCGCACTCCATGTATTTAACCCCATCTTTGGAAAGAAGAGTCACATCGCTCCACCTGCTCTGCCTCAGCCAATACTGCAGTCACTCATGCTGCCTCTCATGGACCAGGATTATGCTAAGGTCTTACTTCTCGTTGACGACCAGTACAAGGTCAGTGGCAGACTGTAAACCTCCTCATGCAAACAGATCAACATTTTGCATCAGCTAATAGAGAGAATGTCTCAAAGTCATTTTTCTCTCTGTATTTACACCCACCAGACCAACGCTCTCCTGCTCAAGTCTTTTCTTCATTTAGTTCTTTGATTGAGTCTCTATGTCCACATGTACTGCATCAGTACCACGCAGTACAAACATGTAGAAGTTAATTGTAGTGGATTTCTTCTCTTCTTGGAAAAACTGTATCGTATTTTTCCACAGGTGTCTGCCTTTCCCTCTACCAAGAATGTGCTACAGCAGCTCCAGGAGATGGCCTCGTCCATATTCTTTTATCTTGTTGACTCCAGCCAGGGAAAACTTTCTGGCTACAGGCTACAAACGGCAAGTGAACTAAAGAGATTTACACAAGTTTTAGGAAGCCGAACCACCACTGGTCTTTGGCTTTTGGTTGCCATAGATGACAACAATAGATACCATATTTTTCTTTTCTATTTTTTGTATTTGTGTTCTATATTTCAGTCACAAAAGAGTGATCAGGAATGCTCAGATATGCAGTATGTTACATAACAAAGGCTTCCGAGACCAGGAGCCATTTTTAGAGTGTGTTTTGATTTAGTTTCTCTCCATTTGAGTACTTAGCTTTTAGTGTTGAAAGTTAATGGACAAGCACAATAATGTTTCAAATATTCTGACAATGGGCATTCTAGCTAGAGGTCTATCTCCCTTGAAATGATACTTAAAGCACAGACAACAGAAAGAATAAATCTGGATGTTTTTGTGTGCTCAGGACTTGTCGACCGAGCTGATCTGGGAGGTCGTCATCCCGACCGAGGTACAGAGGATCGTCTCGGTCAAAGGGAAAAGGCCCAATGAGCATGTGCACTCCCAGGGCAGAGTAATGGGAGACCGGAGTGTCCTCTATAAGGTATGATGGCGTCTGACTAACACTGTGGAGGGGTGTGAAAGTTTGACAGTGATATCATTGCTCTTAATGATGCTGGATTTGGTCAGAGTTGTCTCGGCTTCTCTGTTTCCCACGTCAGTCAGAAATTGACGAGTCACTGATGTAGACTGAAAACTCATCTTTCCAAGAAACTCTGTACCTCATGTTATTGTTTCCCTGGTGAATCATAGCTCTCTCCAGCACTGACTCTGAAAAGGAATAAACCATGTTTTTTTCTGCTGGGACTCTTACACTCCTTCCTGTAGTTTCTGCTAATATTTTTTTGTGGAAAGTCCAAAGCCTTGTCGAGGCATTGTGGAGACTGCAATGTTCATTACCACCATTATCCACTATACCCCAAATGTTAAATATTTGACTTATTTGTCAATCAGAAAATAGTCCTTAGCAGATGACCCAGAGTATGAAAATTCTTTCTTTACGTTGTTAGTGAAAGGTAGGGAAATATGCATTTGACTACAAATTTGTGCCCATGAACAGAGCATATCTTTCGTATCTTTCAACCTTGATTGAGACGCTGTATTGTGTTTTTTGTCATTTCTTACAGTACCTGAACCCCAATCTGCTGGCTGTGGTGACAGAGAGCACAGACATGCATCAGGAGCGAAGCTTCGTCGGGATCCTCCTGATTGATGGCGTTACTGGTCGCATCATCCACGAGGCCGTACAGAGAAAGGCCAAAGGACCGGTGCATGTTGTGCACTCTGAAAACTGGGTGGTGGTGTGTATAATTGAATGCAAAAGTCAGTCTTATGGACAGAAATAAAAATGATTTCATAGTGTTTTGTTGCTCTTTGCTCGCTTACAGTAAGCATACGTAGTGAGGTCACTGCAGCTGTATAAAAATGACCAAGCACCCACATTGTAATCAGTCATTGATCAAATTAAGAGACAAATGGGGAAGGGGAAGGCTGGTGATGTGGTCATGTGATATCACTACTGAATGTGTCCCCTGCCTCTGTTTGACCCCGCAGTATGAATACTGGAGCACAAAGTCTCGCAGGAACGAGTTCTCTGTAATTGAGCTGTACGAGGGGATGGAGCTCTACAACAGTACTGTGTTCAGCTCACTGGATCGTCCACATGCTCCACAGGTGCTTCAGCAGTCTTACATTTTCCCCTCCTCCATTTCTACCCTGGAGGCCACGCTGACTGAGAAGGGCATCACCAGCCGCCATCTGCTCAGTAAGTTTCAGTCAGGTCCAGTCAGTTAATTTTTCCCTTACGTATTTGAGAGTTACCCATCTTTTCTGCCCATTGCCTTTTTTAAATATTTCTTTTTGGGGTTTCTTTGTGACAGTTGGCTTGCCATCTGGAGGGATTTTGTCATTACCCAAGATGTTTCTTGATCCTCGGAGGCCGGAAATAGTAACTGAGCAAAGCCGGTGAGTCCCTCAGGTTTGCTTTAAAACATTTCAACGACTTATGTTGTTGTTGTTTTCTCCCTGTCTTTCTGTCTAACCTGTTCACTTGGTCTCCAGTGAAGAGAACCTGATACCGTACGCACCAGAGTTGCTGATCCGTACAGAGTGGTTCATCAACTACAATCAGACTGTTTCAAGAGTGCGAGGAATTTACACTGCCCCCTCTGGACTGGAGTCCACATGCCTGGTGAGTCACGATACTGACAAACATTATGTGAGGAAGGCAGGAATTTCTTGTTGTAGCAATTGTTATTTATTATTTTTTACTAGTTTAGACCACCCGCAGGAGAGATTTATTTAGACACAATATTGAATAATGGTCTGAAAAGCTCTAGGAGAGCCATAAAAAGTTCACTCGATCCAAAACAGGTGTTGATAGCACATTGTTTTCTCCCCTTCAGGCAAATGTAAATATGACTTTTTTCCTTGCAGGTGGTGGCATATGGTCTCGACATCTACCAGACGCGGGTGTATCCCTCAAAGCAGTTTGACGTGCTAAAGGACGACTACGACTACATGCTGATCAGTAGTGTTCTCTTCGCCCTTTTCTTTGCCACCATGATCAGCAAACGCCTGGCAGAAGTCAAACTGCTCAACCGGGCCTGGCGGTAAAGTGACCGTCAAAATCCCATCTCTGACAGCCCCGAGGCTGCACAAAGGACCTCAGCCCGAGGAGATGAAGACGGCTGGGGCCGTGCCTGTAGAAGAACACAGGTCAAAGTTCAATGAGGCCCATAAGGAACTGCAGGGGTGAGGGAACGGTGGGGTGGGGTGATGAAAGGAGGGGTTAGTAAAGGTTTTATGTGTTTATTTTTTAACTTATTTTGCAAGCACAAGGAATAATTTCACAGTAGAATTAACTGTTTTTTGTGCCATGTCATTTTGATTCGATGTTTAACACATAACAGATTACAAATGAATGAAAACAGACTTGGATTTAATCAGCGGAGTTTGGAAATTCCTACACATGTGAAAGTTAGATACTTAAACAATGTTAGTTTTTTTTTCCAAGATTACGTTTGTGACATTTCAGCTTCATTAGATTGTTATAATGGAGACTGTTAATAAATGTGGAGGTCAGAGAAAAGGGAGACAGAAGATGAGAGCATGATTTGGTACGATACGACACTTGTATGGTCTGTACGTTTAGCCTGCTGAATCATCATGATACTCAAACGCCATTTGGTTTGACGGCAAATGAACTGTGAATATGAAGTGTGAGGAGATACTGTAGCATGGACAAGGAATGGAGGTTGAAGACTCTCCCACCAAAGGCACCGTCCCACTGTCATCACCATCGCACGCTTGATGAAGGAAACTGTCCGGCCTTTATTTTCTCTACATCAGTCATGTTGCAGCTCATACATTCATGCTCTTGATGCTCCATTAAAATTTGTCTCAGAACTTCAGTTTGTGTTTTTTCTCTGTTTTCCAGAGCTTTCAGAGGGAGTGCAGAAAACCATTCTTTGTAGCCCCCAAAATGCTTGATTATAGTGAGAAATATTGATTTTTCAAGTAGAGATGGTGTTTACTTATAAACTACTGTTGCTTTAACATGTATTTACCAGCTGCAGGTTGTCATACATTTTCCAGAAATGTGTTTATCAACATATGAACTAGTAAAATTGGCTAAAAAAACATTAAAAAAAATCATCAGCCTTGTCAGTTGGCCAATAATTACATTATTAATGATAATGATTAAAGCTGATTGGTACCCATTTCATTTTGTCTGTGTCACTGTCTGTTTTATCTCATAAGAGCAGGACACACACTTAGATCTTTTTTTGTATGTGAAATTTCCTGGAACATTTGCACCTCAGCAGTCTCTGCTTCTTTCCTTCTCTGCTTACGGTTTTCTTTAAAGATTTATGGGGCAATAACATGAGCAAAATAAAGAGGTGATATGTTTCCTCTATTTTTAAATCAAGGCTGTACTCTCATGAGGATCCAGTGCCAAAAAAAGTGGTGTGGAAAAAGGACATTGAGCATATTGTTGAAGGAATAAGTTATTTTTATTACTATAAATAGATTAAAAACACAATTTTACAATGATTTACTTGTGACACAAACAACATTTTGAACGTACAAACAGCCTTTTGCTTGAACCAACAGAACCTTCATGAGAACTTCCAACCTGTTGATGTACCAAAGGTTGTAAACGGGGGTCCGCACCTCAACAGTGTAAACGTAACATGATGTCCATGCCAACACACAGAAAAAAAGAGGCATTAAAGGCCCAATCTGTACTTTTTGACCATATGTACATTATTTGAGCCAAATACGCACAGATAAAATAATCAATCATCATGATTAAAAGTTTGACAGCTGACCATAATTGAAAATAAGGGCCTCTTTTGCTCCTGTATATAAAAACACTATTGATGTAAAACCTTTAACAGCATCAGAAAACATTAAAGACTTGCTCTTCATATGTATTAAAAGACCTGTCAGTCAATTTAAGGGTGACAGCAGGTTTCAGTCATGTGTTCTGAAGTCTGGTGGTGGTGGGGGTGGTGGTGGTCTGTCTATAGTTTCTTTCAACAAATTCAACTTTGTGCACAAAAGCATAGAATATGCTGCGAGAGTGGAAGCCTGAAACGAGACCGTTGAGCATTCTGCAGAAGCTTGGTGGAACTTTGAAATAATAACATCAGATTTTTGAGAGTGAAAGCTGGGTAAGAACATAGTGCACAAAGAGCCGGCAAAAGGCAGTGAGTGAAGGATTTTATCAGGTGAGGTGTTTGATATCACTGTCGTTCAAACATGTTTCGGTTGTGTTGTGTCGTTCTAATATGAGCCACACGGCTCACTGTTAAATAAATGAGAAATCTTAATGTGAGAATGATTCTGGAAAACATTAAATCTATTACATGATACTTTAGATTTCAAGCAGCATTGTCATAAAAACTAACACACATAGGATGAAGAGTTTGGTACAAGCCCAGCTTGTACATACAGTAATTATTTGCTCTCTTGTAAGAAATGTAGTATTAGCTGAGGCTGTTTTAATGATGTGAGCACATGGCTGTCAGACTTCAAAAATAATGAGTGAAGGGACACGTTCCCTGTGAGAAAACTGTAATATGTCAGTAAACCAAAACTGAAAATACTTACAGGAAGTAAATATTTCTCCATTATTAGTGAAACAGGAATGATGTTTTCTAGGTTGATGTCGAGGAGACGTCGCTAAAATACTGACCGGTAAAATGTTCAGTTAAATACAGACAAAAACCTCACAGTGTTGTGTGACGTAAGGGATCTTGGAACGCACCAGTCATAGAAGACGTGTGAATGTAGCATGTAGATGTTTCCACACTGTACAACGTGGTTATTTATGATGTCAGTCACAGTTTTGTCCTCATTAAGTTTCAGACAGTGACATAAGTGAGAGTTTCTATCTGTTCTGCCACATGCTGCTGTTTCCCGTCCTGGCTGGTTCACTCAGGAGTCTTTCTCGCCTTTCTGAGTACGCCGGTCGACCCGGCGGCAGGAGGATGTAGTGCGTAGTGCTGGCCTGTCTGCCATCCTTCAAAATAGGAACAATGCAGGGAGAAAACTGACCTGCAGGTGGCGCCCTTTCACTCTGCTGCCTCTGTAATGCCTTACTCACATATTTGGGGTTAGCAGCAAAACTCTGTGTGGCAGGCATCACGCCATTGATATAAATTGGAAGGCTTTTGGGGCTCGGGGTACGTGGTGGGCAAGGTGGGACTAAGGGGACTCTTGGAGGAATTTTGGGAGGCTTGTCTTCCTCGTTTGTGCTCAGAGCCCTTGAGAGAGCAGCAGGTTTTGGCGGGATAGGGACACGAGGAGGGAGTTGTGGCTTGTCAGCGGGGCAGGCTGCAGTGCTGCTGTACTGAGGCTGGAAAGCAGGGCCTGGACAGGAAAACCGGTGTCTGGAAGATTGGTGTTGATCTTTGCTACACAAAGTATCTGACACCACAGGCTGGTGGTCTTCTCTCTGGAGAGCTAGTGCCCAGATGTTGGCTCCAAACCCACTTCCTCTACCTGTTGGTCTGTCCTCTCTGTTTGGCCAAGAAAAAGCCATGGAGCCAACCCCAGCACCACCACCAGCCCGCAACGAGCTCTCCTGGTAGGCGTAATTTACCTGGCCACAGTCTCTGTTCGTGCCCCTGTACATGGCCTTCGGGCAGCTTTTGGGCAGAAGCCGCCGCCGGTCACTCGTAAAAAACTCCACCTCACTGTCAGCTGCCTCATCTGACATGAGCTCCTCAGGGTCAGGTAGTGGCGGCAGAGGTTTGGCTTCTCTCTGGCAGCCTCCAGACATTGTCCGTCTCTGGGAAGAAGGGACCACCTGGTCTCCCTCATGGGGCTGCAGCGTGCTATCAGAAGTTTGGCGGTAGGTATCAGAGTAGAAAGGAGGCTGGGAGATGGAGATGCTGCCTGGGAAAGGCACAAACAGTCAGGTATTAAACAACTGTTTTCATGAAATCCCGAATTGCACTGTGCACCAAGATACCGCTGCTTTGCTAGACAAGGTTTTGCTATCACTGTTGTTTCCTTCAGTGGAGAAACAATTCTCAGAGGAAGAAACATGGAAAACAACTTGCAGTGAGAAAAAAAAACCTCTTAACTCGAGTGTAGTGATGGTGTAGGAGGGAAAAAATACCAGGGGGAGTGGGCTGCCCACTCTGCTTAGAAAAAAACCTCCTGTTTTCCTGAAGGTATCGTACAGGAAATGGGAGCAAAAACATGTTGAAAACAACCTCTTAACCTATCACCTTTTTCGTCAAACATCAGCCACAACACCCTGATTAACACAGGAATCATCACTATCTGCGGGGCAGGCCATAATCTCAGCGGAGCTTCCCATGTCCTTCTCTGTGGAAACATCCGACGTGCCCCAGACTACAGGAACAGCTGGTGACCAGGGAGCAATAGCCCCCCCCTTCACCCCGCTCTCTCCTCTGCTACACAGCTCAGTGCAGTGATGGTAAACTCCACTAAACCCTGTCTACACACTGTTTTATTCGTCAAACAGGGTTTAAACTCCAGCTAGTGCAGCCAAGACAAATTTAAGAATATAGATATATGCTAGAAATGAACCTTATTATAACAACATTAAGAAAATTCATGGTTTAGCATTTGCAAAACTTTTGAAGCCCTTGTCAATCCCTTTAAGATTAAAAGTAGGGAGTCAAAATGTCAGTGGCTATAAAATATCATCAGTGTTTACAGATTCACATTAATATTATAATACTCACAAGAAATATTAACTGAGAAGATGTCAGATTTAAACCATCACAAATGTTACGGCATATGAATCCAAGTTTGTGTGAGAAATTCTATATAAAAGACTCACCATTGAATTCCTCGGCCATTCGCTGTTGCTGGAGCTCTGTCAGGTTGTGTTCCATGTCAGCACTCAGACGGAAGCACATTCTGCAAATAAAGAGTGGTTGAGAACTGTGCATGTGTGTAAATCATTCCCGCACATAACCTGACATGAGTAAGTCATTAAATGTGAAATAACAAGCATGACATGACATATATGCTTTAACGGAACATATGCTCTCCCCTCCTACATGGTTATTTCTGTTGTATAACAGCATTGCAACTCGCAAACATCAGAGCCATAGTTGTCATGTTCGTTTGCTATTTATTTACCTTATATCGTCATATCATATTGTGTTCTCCATATTACCTTTATATTAAAACTGAGTCTCAGGACAGAGGTTGTCATATGTCGTACAGGTTGTAAAGATATATCTGTGATTCTGGCTAATTTTAATTAAATGAACAGCATTAAAGAATATGATGGATTGGATGGCCTTTAAACAACTGCATCACAACAACAGATTTAAAGATTTCTTTTCTTTCTAAAGTGACAAACTTGTTGATTTTTATTTTTCTGTTCACACATGAAACAAGACAAAATAATAAAAAATGTTTTTGTGCCAAGTATTTAACATGAATTGAGTGATGCTCCCGACATTGTATGATGAAAGTTGAACAAGTGTTTGTATTCTCACACTGTACAACAATGAATGTTCACATTTTTGTTTCTTTTTGTATTAGAGTGCCGTTTGCGTACCTGTTGAGGTCATGCTGTCCCCAGTAGTTGTTCTGACTCCCGGCCATGTTGTGGCAGAAACTGCGTTCTTAAAAAGCATGAAGGTCTGTTTGGTATCGGTCTAAAGCTCCAACACAGGTCAGCTCCATCAAACCCATCATTTTAGCAAGTACCACGAGCTGTTGGAGAGAAACAGAAAAATAAGTGGTGCGGGATTTAAACAGCACATCTGTTGCTGCATAAGAGGAAAACATATGCTTTCACTTCATGTCATAGCAGGTGTGTCAGAATTAGGCTTTAAACATAAGAAACATAAAATGAACCTCCACATTTGGTGTTTGCATTACATCCCTCCTCTCACTTGTTCCAGTCACACCTTCATCAGCGTGAAACGCCCAAAAACTGGGACTATAAACAGTGGACATCTGGAACAGAGTCCCATCCAGCACACCCAGCTGCACGCACTCATCCTACCAGGCATGTCAAAGGTCAGGACAGATACTCTAGAACAAATATTTAGAGGCTCAAAGCAAAAACGTATAGATTAAATTATTTGTTATGAATACAGCACGACTATCACTACACACCTGCTGTATATTCTACCTGATACTACCTGTTACTTAATGGCAGCACATTTCTCACTCTGTGAGTAAATAAAAAGTATTTTGTGAGCGAGTAGGCAAGAGATTTTTTCTCGTTGAATCGGTCTTAAATATTTGCTTGGCACAGTAAATCATTTCATATTCCTGAAGCACTGCATTGTTTTAGGTGAGCCACTAAGAAACAGCAGTCACATCAAAAGCCCAGTAAACGGCCTCAGTCTGGCAGCTGCTATCTGTATCTCTTTGTGGCTCCAGATTAAAGCCATTTGTCTGATGTGCAGGCTCAACCTCTGGGTCAGATGTGGGAGGGCAGCAGGACTCCTCACCCTCCTTCCTCCCCGTGACCATGAAACCCCGCAGTATCCGCCCTTACAACAGGGGCTAAGTGTGCAGCATTTCTGTGATGCTGACGGACACACTCCACCACTCAGACGGCACACCAAAGCGCAACGCCTACAAACACACTTAGGAAGGTTTGATTTAGATTACGGATTGCTAGATATTTTTGTGTCGGAAATAACCAGTCGTTCTAAAAACACATTTAAACACTCTCCTCTGCAGAGCAATCAAAGAATAGTTTGTACACACAAAAATTGTCATATATTCAGTTTAAAAAGCTAATTAGACGTGTCATGCCATAGTTAAATTCATCATTATCTCATTCCAGGAGATGCATCGATATGGAATTTCAAGGCTGCTAATAATAATTACCTGTTTGTTGTGGCCGATACCAATGCCGATAATATTAATAAGATAAGTGATAATATTAATACGAATCCCCACACAGTTTTAAGCGCTGTCCCTGGCCCACAGCCATGCTTTTTCTTAATTATCAGCCAATAATATATCAGCCCCCGACACCATCAACCTGCTTTTCTGTGAAAGGTGACAACGGCCTTGCCTCCTTGACTTTACTCACAAGGTGGAAGCTCAAAGGTTAGGTCAAACCAACCGTTTGACAACTGAAGAAGTTTGAAACTGAGTGTCAGCAGCAAAGCCCACAAGCAAAGAACTCATTCCCTTCCAGACTCAGGCAGGGATGCTGTCCAGCATCCTGCGACCGTGACTCTGTCAAGGCGGAAGTGATTTCAGTGATGTCTGCATTTAGCCTCAGGAACAGAAAGCACCAGTCGTCCCTTACTAACTCGGCCCTCCTACTTGTCCAGAGGGCAAAGCAAGGTCTCAATTTTACTATCACACCGCAATCTTATCCTTCAAAGTCCTGCTTTGTTTCATGTCACCAATAGGTCTTCAGTCGATGTGGGAAGCAAACAATGCGGAGCATGCATAATGCAACAAAAAAGCCACCACAAACAAAACAGCGACCCATGCGTCTATTTGAATATTTATGTCATCCTTAAAACAACCGACTGTGGCGTCATTTCCGCCAGTGAGCCTCGGAGATGGAAGACGCTGAACAATTATGAATTCTACCAGCAAGTACTCAGCGTCCATGAATGGGGCCACTCTCAAGCATGAATGGGCCTTTGTGTCACTTTGGTGCGCAGCGAAGCAAGCCTGAAAATACAAGTGAACTCTCCCATGAGGTTAAGACTGAAGATACGCCATGGAGACAAGCAGACATGGCCAAGGTATGAGCCTGTGCTGCAAATCCCCTGCAGGACGATTGTGTGTACTGGCACCGTTGAAAGGACAAGCCAGAGGCTAAAAAACAGTTTGTTTATCTCATGCAGGAGCCTTGATGTGTTGTCCTTGGCTGTTCCCATCTCACGTCAGGCAACAGGCCATTCACTGCCTGGACCTTTACAAATGATTTAATCACACTGCTGGCATAAAGTACGTGCTTCACATCACCTAATTACAACTTGTTGTAAACTGTACTGGCCAAGTAACACAACATGAGTGAGCCACAATACTGAAAAATGCAGCAGTATGTGATTTAAAAGACCAGTTCTCAACACCAGTATTTATGGCCTAGATGAACCAACAACCATAAGATCTAAATCGACAAGTGTAGCTGGTTTTATCAAAGGGAAGATATCCACATGTGTCACACAGTGGTACGGTTTACTAACAAACCAGACCTGTTGCAGACATACTGTCTACTCCACATACATCAGTTTATAATGGGTCAGATGTGTGAGGCCGGGTCTGATAGATGTAGTTCATTAAGAATTCATTACATACAGCATGGTGGAATGAAATCAGTATGACCGAACCTTGTGGCAAGTGGGGAAAAAATGGGGTTTGTGGTATCCAGGTTTAATTCTCTTATCGTTTGAAAAAACAAAACAAAAAAACACTGATCCTCAATCTCTTGAGCGTATGCAAAATGTTACGGAACAGTTTGCTTCACGGCTGTGACATTTATATTTTTATATTCAAGGTCCATGACTAAATGCTGCATATAATAATAATAAACTTAGTGCTAACAGTGTGAGGGAATTTTTTCTTCCCATTTTTATATTCTGTTCAGCCCACCGTGATAATATATGGCAAACTCTGGGCCAATATAAACTTTATTAGCTATAAAACATATATAGAATTGCTTGATCTTTGAATTTTTAACCTTAACATTTATTTTGTCTTAGTGTTATTTGCCACTGAAGACTATGGCATCTTGCATGGTATTATGTAATGTGAAAAATGAAACCTTTGCATATAAATCTTTGAATCCAGACGTGAGTCCTCCCGACCATGGGACTGATACTGGTGAATCATAAGTCTCTGGGATTGGCTCATTTCATACGGCAGTTTACATAATATATATACGTATGCACTCTGTTATATAATCTGCTCAGATTATTAAGAGCCATATTTGTGAATTGAAGATGTTTTAAAAGGTGTTGCTGGTAGAAAAGAAAAAAGTCTGTCACAACCAGCAGGAGTGACAGCAAGATACCCGGGATGCCGTAGCAAATTTGCCACTTTGCCACAAAGCTGACTCTGTAGTGCTTAAAATGAAATAAATCATTCAGTTATTCAAAAATTTGCATCAATAATTTTGTAATATTACTATGTCTATAGTCTAAAATTCATGTAAAGGGTAGAAAAGCAACACTGGGTTAAAGAAAAACAGCTTCATATTTATGCGCTGAACTATTTACGGCTATCCAAAACTGCATTTCCTCTAGCAAGTTCATAAGCAGCTGTCAAATGCAATTGCCTGGAGAAATAAATTAAAACTTATCAATTTAAAAGAGAGCGAGAATACTGATTTAACCAATCTTGTTAAGCAAAAACACTAAAATTTAATATTATTAAAAATGTTCAACATTTGCCAACAATTCCTATACTCAATACTACAACAATTTTTCAGTGCATTTGAAATAATATCGTTAAAAATTAAAATACATGTTCTGAGTTCATTTATAACGATAAGTATGCGGATATCCATAGGCTACATGTAGATACAGCTACAGATTTAAGGATGTACCGATAGACAGATAGTCAGTAGGTACACATATATATAAATAGAGCAGAGAGATGGCAGATATCTAAAACAATTTAAAATAATTACCAGTGCAGAATTAACGCTGTTTATTGCAATTGCTATTAAACTGGACCAAACTCCACACACTGACTAAGCTACTTTAGCTCTCTTCAGCGCCCACTAGCGGCTGACCGGGGACGAGCAGAGCAGTGCAGGACTCACCCATCCCGCCTCGATGGGACTTCACTCGGCGGACGGCGGTGAAGTGTGCAGCGTGTCAGGAGAACAGTCTGTCCCGCTGATTACGGCTTACTATAATCCTGATAGACGAGCTGAATCAGTCCTCAAACAGTTGAGTTAAAGGGTCTGTTCAAAGACCTTTCAGAGACACGACAAAAGTCGCTGGAATTTTGGACCAACGGTCGCGTCTCACGAGCCTTTTTAACGTCGAGTTCGCCGCGAGGGATTCAAGCCAGTGCAGCTTTTAAATAAGCTGCCTCCTCAGCTCACATCCCATAAAACACTGCCCCTGATGGCCCCGTTTGACGCATTAAATGGAGGCAAGTCTTACCATGAAAATGCAGCCTTCTTGTCCATCAAGTTCAGCCGCGGCTCGGTCGACCTACTCCTGTCCACTGTGAGGAAATCTATGTGTACAGTACGAGCCAGTCTCCCAGTGAAAACTGAACCATGTGCAACATCCCTCCTCTGTCAACAACACTGGGAGGTGACACTCATTTTGTCAGAGTGACGTGGGTTTCCACATCTCCTTATAAATGCATCCAGCTCCCCGGGCAAGCTGCTGTAACTCCACCCAAATCAGTCTTAAAGGGGAAAAAAACCTAAAAAAAAATACAGGCCATTAGAGAAAACTAAACACTATTAGGAAAAGCAGCCTGTGGCTTATAAACCAGCAGTGGTGGTGACTGGGTTTGGGTTTTTTTTTATACTTTATTTGTGACTTATTATCAGACGGATTTTTTGTATTTTTTGGATGATCCACTACATTTATCTGACAGCTGGTTACTTTGCAGATTTAAATTTCACAGACACAACACATGATAGTCTAATAACGTGTATTCATTGGTCTTGATTAAACTACAGAACATGTATACAACAGTGCACAAAAAGTTGAAATCGGCACTTTTGGACCATTAAAAAGGAATAATAATCCAAAAACATGGCCATTTAGCATAATTTGCTATTTTACTTTCCATTCTTTGGTTTAATTTGTTGCTGCTTTTGTTGTACTTTTACTTAGGCCTACATCCAGGACTTAGACTAATACTGGAGTGTTTAAAGCTTCTGAATACTTCCTCCAACCACTGTAATCCAAAGAAGTTGTCAGTCTGGTGGATTTTCAATTCGAAATATGGGTCAAATTAACCAATACTCACACAGAAACTCCAGGTGCAGCCATCATCATCCACAAAATGTGTCCTCACTGCCAGTGGAATAGAAAGCCTGTGGAAATCAGTGAGACATGTGACTAAAACATCTTAGCATTTCATTTATTCCGAGATCAATTATGTTAATGTTCACAAGTCCGAAAGATTTCCAGTTTTGGCAATCAATGTTTTCCCTATGCAGAGTGACTCTTTAGGTCAACAGCAGCAATGTCTAGAGACATCCACATTTAGATTCACTTTATCTGTCTTGTGTAATGAGTGTATGGGAAATTGCCCCTCATAAGGCAGTAAACAATTTTGGTCTGACCTGAGTGGGAGTCGGAGAGTGCGTGGGTGGCGATTGGCCTGAGTACAATATACAACTGATAGAGAAGAACAAGTGCGAGGCTGGCAGCTCGGTCACGGTGGACGAGAACTTGTTTTGAAGCTTTCATGTCACGTAGGAGTTCACTGTCTGTGTTTGTCTTCACCTACGCTGAAAGAGGCAGGAGGACAATACAGGAGGCCATTTACCAGAAATGTGATGTGAGTGCAGGCCATTCTTGTTTTTACCACTCCAGAACACACTGGGCCAACAGTCCGCCTCCGGGCTGCCAGATGATCTTTTTATTGTGGTATCAATCCAAATAAAGCCTCAGGCAAATAGACACATTAAATACTGTAAAGAGATACCCAAATAACTAGCTCATAAAAGTGTAAGAGAGATGCCAAATGGCCCCGTGACTGTTGTAATGCTGTAATAAAATCCATGCAAGGTCATATATGGATTAAGGAGTGCCTTATACCTATATACCTACTGTAAATCACAAGCCCACAAAATAAATACACACCACATGCAATTCGCTGCTATTGCTGCAATCATCGACTGTCCGTCTTACACCAACGTAATATGTTTGCTTAAAGGAATACTCATACTTTTTAGCAAATAACCTGCTGGATCAACTTCCTGTTGTGTAACACAGTGATTGGGAGCACATGTGATTCCAGTGTGACATAAAGAGTTGCTGTCAGTTGGCACGTTGTTCGAAACAAACGTAAGAGTAATGGTGCAACTGGCATCTTGATTTTGAAACTCTTCACACTCACAATGCCTTTAAAGGTCTTACTGTCGTCTTTTGTTCTGTTCTGTCCTGTAGGTGTCACGGCACCATCCAAATTTCAAGTTTTGGACGCCTGGACCGGCAGATCTAATCGTCCCTGCCGCTTTTGTGCGGCGCCGCCGCCCTCTGTGGGCGCTTGTGGTGACCCAGGATGCTCGAAGCTGTGGGGGTTGTTGTCGGGGTGGGCCAGTCTCCCACAGGGAAGGTCAAGTCATTTCCTGCTCTGAGAGACCTCCGTCCCTCACAGCTGTCAGTGCAGTCAGAAGCCCACCTCCCACATCTGTAACCCCCTCCCCCTTGTGCTTTTTTCAAAGACGTGATGGATTGCTCTGAAGGAACTCCCTCATGCTGCTGCAAAATTAAAGATGGACTGTCTGAGCTGGACTGAAATCAAGGACTTCTGTTCATGAGTTTTTATGTGCTCAGGAAAAGAAACATCAAGGCTAAAGCAGGAGTCAATACTGAGTACTATATAAACAGCGAGCTGGATTGGTAGAGCATATCTATGAACAGCAGGGAGCCCCTGAAATGAGAAATATCTCAGAGGATAAATGTCTGCCCTCCCCTCAATCAGCAACGTCTCAAGCTGGAATAGGAAATGTAGCAAGTAGGTGTTAACATACGTGTTCCATGGTAAATACATTTGTGTAGGTTGATGTGCTGACATGGTGACAGGGGATTCTCTTATAGAGGAACCAGCTGTGTACAAACATGTAATAGCAATTAGAGGCCGTAACCGACTGCAGACAGACAAGCCTGCTGCTGTTTTCAAAGTCACGGTCGACCCGTCTCGTGTTTGAGTTTCACATTCCTTTTAAAGCGCAATGCTGTCGTTCCAGGGAATCAAAGTCAGAGGTTGTAACAAATAATTAGAGCCAGTGTCACAGTTAAGTTTTTGTAATGTGAAAGAGCTGATGAGGTAAAAAAAAACGCCCCAACCACAGCTGCTACATGTGTAAGAAGTTAAAATTCCTCTCCATTAAAGCAAGAGTTTTTGATTCGATGAGTAATCTCTGTTGTAGGGCACCAGAGCTAAAACAAGGGGCATCGTCATCCAACCGAAGTTGCAGTGATTGTGAAAAGAGAAAAATTCTTATGGAATTTATTTATCACACCTTTTTGTTACCACCCACCACTTCCTTCAGCCTGACATGGAATGGACTGTCAAACAGAGGGTGTGATATATATTTGTTATATAAATAGGGATAAATGGGTTTACAAAGCTTCTGGTGAATCAGTACCATCCATTCAGACTTTATCGTCGACTGAGTCGTGTGTGATTTGAAAAACACACCCTTCGTTTAATCTTTTTTAATGTAATGGATTTGCGGTTGAGTCTGACAAGTTGGAGGCGTCAGGAAGGAATCAGGCTCCTCAAATGTCTGAGTGGGCTTCGCACCACGGCCTTTGACCTCATCCCGTGAGGAGACAGCTCAGTTATCAAAGAACCAACAGCCACCGGGAGGAAGAGGAGGACAGGCTGAAGAATGACGTTTGTGTTGCCTTTGATTGCTGTGTAGCTCAGGAGCTGCACTTGGGGCCAAAAGAAAAAACTTGCTATGGAAACTGTTCTGATGCTAAATTATCACTTTTTAAAATTACACACAATGGCCTTTCAGGCAGCTAAAGTATCCTGTGAATAAAATGTAGCTACAAGGAAAGTAATGGATTAAAGGTGGAAAACACACATATACAAACACACAGCTTTATGTGTGGTGGTACTATCCCTATAAAAGACAAGAAAGCAAAACACTTTTTTCCCAGGGTACCAACCGAGAAAGACAAAACAGAGTCAGTGGGCAGAGAAGAGATTGAGGAAGTGGCAAGGATTAAAGTGATTTAAACCCTGTGACATCTGATTTCACGCTGACAGCTTCACTGAATGACAGAGACCAGAGCATGAAAAGGGTGATTCTTTGGCCAGGATGCAGCACTGGAGGCCTGGGCAGGCCAGGCTACAATGTGGGCAGAGGGTCTGCAGGCCCAGCGGGAGGTCTTCCGCAGCCTTGTGAAGTTGATCTCCAGTTCATTAAGAGAATTAAGAAAAATGGGCTTTGCACTTCAATTTCTTTAGATTATTTGCTCCTTAGGAGCAACTCCCTGCATAAATCACCATATCATCATTTCTGGCACTGACACACTCAGTGAACATACTGAGTGTATTTCATTTTGGGTAAACGGGCAGGACAGGACACTGTCAATATTTGCTTGTCTTCGTAGTGCTCTGAGGTTAAAGTCTTTTTGACTCACCACATAGCATACAGGGTCATATTTCAGGAGGACAACGGAAAAAAGTCGAGTTTGGTAATTATGTTGATCGACTGCTGATTATTTACAGAGTGTGTGTGCACGTCATGACTCTATGGGGTGGGGGCATCTGTGCGCACTACAAATTTCCTCCGAAAAGCATGGTATGATGGTATAATGTCTGTCTTTCCCCACAACATAGCTCAGAGTCCTGAGGCATGACAAAGCCAGTCTTCCTTTTTTCCTCACTATATCTCTCCTCTCACCACCCACCCTCCTCCCTTTCCGTCTCTCACCTTACTTACTCCCGCTCCATCATTTCCTGTTGAGTCACCAACAGAGCCTGAATGCCCCGTGTTTTACAGTTTACTGGTCCGCTCCTTGCTTTCCTCCTCCACTTCCTTGTTCACAGATGCCTGTCTTGTACGGGAGAAAAACACAGTGTGACATTAAAACAGCCCTCCAGCAGACACAGCCGCATGAAAGCAGGTAGAGTCTGAGAAAAATCAAAGCAGACGTGGGAGTCTCTTCCTGGCAACATGACTGATTCATGCAGTAAATGACTCGCAGGATCATGGGATTATTATCTTGGCAGAAAATTTGCCGTATCACTCGCCACAGCATGTCTATCAGTCTATATCATATAACATTATTGGAAAAAAAAATAGAGCCTCAAGCAAAAAAGTGAAATGAAAGACAATGAGAAAAAACAGAATCAACCTATAAAATAAAACACAACAGATCGTTACGTAACCTTTCCGATAATACGAATCTCTGAGTTGACTTACTTCTTTGGAAAATACTTCTTTATTGCTATTGGCTATTTGCAGTCTAGTAAAGTGGGAGGAAGTGATGCTGTGGTGAGGTAAGGCCTCGAGTAAACGTAGGCAGTGCGTGCCTGTGTGTGAGGGAGGGCTGAGGGCAGGGCTCTGAGAAACGAAAGGGCTCTGTGGTGGATTGGTTGAGTCATTCAAAAATACAGCTGCTGACTCAGTTTGCAAACTTGTCTCTAGGAGCACGTCGCCAGTCTATCTGGCATTGAGTGTGTGTGTGTGCGTGTGTGTGTGTGTGCGTGTGTCTAACCTGTTCTTATGGGGACCAATCATCCTCATAAAGATAGGATAAGAGACCTCCTCCTTGATCTCCATTACTCTGGAACAGGTATAGACAGAGGTTCACATTACTAACTTAGCTTTCAATCTATCAGACACTATATGCTTGTGGTTTGTTCAGAAACCGCTCAGAGAATACCGTGCAGATTACATCAAATGGAAAATGAAGCTTTGCCCGAAGGAGTGCCTATTCACACCGCTGCCGTAATCCCATCCTGGCACTAGGTCAAAGTTTTTCTGTGATTCAATCATTTCGTCATTTCTTCAGTTCTCTTTACACACCCTTCTTGCCACAGTAATCTTATAACTGTGTCAGTCCAACCAGAAACACAATGTGATCCATCTGGGAGTACGGACTCTGGGACACACTCCAGAATTAGTCATCCTGGATGTGTTGCAAGGCCCAAGAATGGTGTGCTGTTGTTGACATTATTGTGTTCAGAGGGTAATTAAGAGGGACACCTCCCTCCACAATGGAATGTGATATCTTGATAAAAACTGAAGGGCTGTTTTACCTTTATTGTTATGCAATGTGAGTCATACTGTGTGTAGAAGACTGAGTGTAGGCCTACAATAATTACCTGTTTAGCTTTACTTAGCCCACTTATCACAATACTTCTAAAAAAAACAACAACATGATGATGGCAAAACAATGGGCAGCAGCTGTTTCTAGAAAGATAACTGCAGGCATCATCTGCTTCAGCAAGTTTAAACCTGCAATCAGTGCTCCAATGGGCCCCAACAGCTGAATCCCATATGTGGATTGTGGGAATCCCATATGGGATTCATCTGTTGAGGAAATTTTTCCAGTACTGCTTGCTTTCAGAGCATCCTTGACGATTTTTTTTTTTATTAGCTCTCAGTGAACGAACTTTAGTGATAGACATAAGCATTATCACCTGCTAAGGGAGTTGCCATATTGCTCCTGTTTGATAAAGAAGTTGTGGCTGTTTAATCTGTTAGGCCTCTTCTAATTTTGTCATATTATAATAATTTGTCATATTTCTGGTACATAACTACAAAATAGTGATACATATTCATTTCTTTTCTTTTATTGTTTTTATTTGAAGTCTCTGCACAGTCCACGGCAGTGCTTGACATCACCAGCTATCATTGAATTCCAAATTACAGTTAACAGTTGTACTTTAATCCTACTTACATTAGTTTAATCAAATGGTTTACGTTACCCAACATAGACGGTAAATATATGTTTCGTTACGTCTTAGTCTTTATAACGGGCAAACCTGCAGCTAGCTAGTTGCTAGTTAGAGATCTCATTCTAGCTAAAGATAAGAAACCCAAACCAGTTATGGGTTAGTTGTTTAAATGATGCTAACGATAATTCCGTTAAGATAATTACCTTTCAAGCTAGCAGAGTTTGGATAATGCTGACCAGCCATCCCTAAGATTAGCCAACACTAATTTGGTATTGTTAACCATTTCAATACTACATATTTAACTGAGCTATACAGTAAGTGGTACTTTATTAAAACTCATATATTATTTAAGCTAATGCAGTATTATTTATTAAGGCTAGTGGCTAACAACAATGCTAGTTAGGCTAACGTTAACAACAGTTGAAAGTGTAGCCCAGTTTAGCTAGCTTAGTAGCAAATGTCAGTTTGCATTATCACCATGCTTAAGAAGTCATCAGTCTCCTAAAGCTATAGCGCGATTTTCCATTATATTCCAGGCAGACCATAATTCAGCATGAGTCGACGGGCATCTGCTGTCAGAAGTCAATTACTTCTGGATTTCTGTAAGTTAAGCAGGTCGCTATTCACATCATATGACTGATTCCCAAATTGCTAACGTTACATCAGGCAGATCTGACACAGATAAAAACGTTAGCGTTAACTCCCAGTCTGAACCAGTGACACAGGTAGATGCAATTTTCTGTTACAAAGGTTACTTGAGTTCAGCGTTTCACATAGTAAGTGATAATAACACAATAATCTGTTTAGCTAACTTGGTAATTAGGTATCAACACAACACCAAAGACAGAAAATTCCTCCTGTCTATGCCTGTATTTGAATGCAGCTGAAACAGACCTGAACAAACTGCAGCAGCAGTACCGCAGAGCAGAGAGAGCCAAGCGGGCACTTACTGAGAAAACCGAACGTGTCATCAACAGAGGAAGGTAAGTGGCGTCCTTCATTTACCAGCACAGGCGTTGTACAGAGGTTTGATGATGTTCTGAGTCCATGCTAAATACGTAAGTAAGTGTATTGTTAGTCATTGAATAAACAGTCCATCAGAATGACAGCTTTTTGTGCATAATACTAGTTGTCAGAGGAGAGCAAGAGGGGAGCCATAGTCATGTAGATCCTGAGTAGTAAGAGTATTGAGTAAAAACAACAGCTCATACTGAAAGTGATGAGACATGCAGATTTTGAAGGAATCTGTGTTTTAATGTCCTACGTAAGTTTTTTTTTGTTTTTTGTTTTTTGTTTTTTTTTTGTCCAAATTCTGTGTATAATTATGTGTTTGTGTCTCTGTGTGATCAGAGAAGAGATCCAGAAGCTCCAGGATGAACGTGAAGGGCTGTTGTGGATTCTTCAGTGTCGTTTTA
The DNA here is from genome assembly GCF_017976325.1 of Chelmon rostratus. Taxonomy (NCBI): domain Eukaryota; kingdom Metazoa; phylum Chordata; class Actinopteri; order Chaetodontiformes; family Chaetodontidae; genus Chelmon; species Chelmon rostratus. Next base: position 12,529,051 of record NC_055667.1, on the reverse strand, counting down.
ACCATTTGACTGATGCTAGTGTTATTCAAGATTGTACTGCCATGCTGGCCTGTAAGGACAGAATAGATGAAGAGCTGCAAGCAGAGAAGGCCAAAGCAGGGTCATTGAAAGAAGAGGTGAAGCGTATTTTCCCATCGACCATTCACAGAATGCAGCCTGGTGAATTCCTCCTGATTTCTTCTGACATTCAAGAAAACTTCTTGACTTTGTTTTCAGATTTTAAAATGGGAGAGGATGTTGGCAGGACAGGGGACTGGTGGGGAAACAACACACCGTGTTATAGAATCTGACGAGAGCAACTTACTAAACAACATCGGCTGGGCAGAAAACAAATTGTACAGGGTTAGTGTTATACACTTCACCATACATTCAATTAGATTTTCACCAACTTCATGTCTTCGGAACAATTTGTCAACTGACCTTCACTTACTCAGTGGTTAACACCTGTTACTAGTAAACTATGCTATACTTTACGTAAGTTGTGTATCTTTTTATGTTAGGGTAGCAAATACTTCAATAATGAATTTCACGCTTTGGCACCGTCCCAGGTGGCAGCCTGTAGCAGCAGCTCCCGTCGTGTTTTTTTAAGTTTCGTTTATTTGTCCGTTCGTTCTTTTTTTTCTGTTTTCCTGAATCAATCACAACCTGTTCGTTAGAGTTGTGACAATGGCTGGATTTAACTTTGCTACCCTTCTCCGCCTTTTTCTTCTACTTTCCCTACTTTTTGTAACTGGGAACTTTGCCGACGGCAGCAGTGGGAGCATTGTTTACATGCGCGAACAGCTGATTGCGCTGTGTAAACCTGTGCTGCTGCCCGGAGACAGACCTGCGGTCCCGCAGGAGTTACGGAGGAGAAGCCGGGGCTGCAGGTGCAGGTCTGGAGCGAAAAGGAGGGGGGGAAAGGAGAAGACACAAACCAGCGGTCCCGGCGATTATAACGGGAAACGTGAGGTATTTGGGGAATAAAACGGACGAGCTGGCAGCGCTGGTGAAGACCCAGACAGAGGGAATATCGTGAGTGTAGCTTATTTTGCTTCAGTGAAACATGGCTTCACTCGCACATCCCGGAAAGCAGCGTTGAGGTCCCAGGATACAGTTTGGTACGGGGAGACAGAGACTTTTCCTAAAGTCTGAAGAAAAAGGGTGGCGGACTTGCACTTTATGTCAGTGAGAGGTGGTGCAACCCCGGACATGTTAACGTGAAGGAACGTCTCTGCACCCCTGACATTGAACTGCTGGCTGTGGGAATGCTATTATTATTTTGTTATTATATTATTTAGGCAGCAGCATCAGAGCCAGCGACACCAACAGAATTGATAAGATCATCAAGAAGGCTGGCTCTGTACTTGGACTCAGACTTGAGTCTTTTGAGAATGTGGTGGAGAGGAGGACGCTGAATAAACTGCTACACTTTATTTTCAACACACTGCCATTTGGCCTAGATATTCTTTTTTGTGCAATACTTTTTCATTACTACTGTTTGCTATTTTGCTTTTTTACATTATGCATATAATTTTTTACTGCTCGCTATTTTGATATTTTATTATGTATAGTTTGTTCTTTATAGTCTTATTTCACAATTTTTCACTTTTTTTACTGTGTGTACTGCTGCTGCACTGCAATTTCCCTGCTTGGGATAAATATAGTATATCTATCTATCTATCATAAGCTGATGCACAGGAATGGAGAGTTGAGGGAGGAGCTGATGGTGCTACAGGTGGAGAAGAAACAGTTTCTGCGTGTTCAATCTCATTTGGAAAAGGTAGGTGAACTTGACCTCAGTCTTTTCTTAAATTTTCATTTTGCTGCTGCTAGCTGTTGCTTAAACTAGAGGATTAAACACCATGGCCAGAGCTGGAGTGTTTGGAACAGTGCCAGACAAGGGCAGGCTTTTGATAGTGGAGATGTTTTGATATGAGATGGCCAGTTAGGGGTAATAAAGGAATAATATTTTGTGACTGTGCAGAGTTAACCCAGTGTTATCTTATCCAGGAACTGCGCGCAATTCGCAAGGATATTTGTAACCTGATGACTAAATGCACTGAAGCCACCAGTACCAGGTAAACCATTCTGTCAGGTTAGAGTGCATATTCATATTTTTACTCATCAGGAACATGAAAGAATATTAATTTATTTTAACAGTGACAATGGGGCTTAATAAAGGAGCAGTTGCTGTCTCATTCAGCTGAGCATGCTAGCTGAGACAGGTTGTCAGCCTTCCTTAAATGTCTCAATAACTATGGAGATATCTATGGACATCTTAACTGCCTTTATAAGGAACAAGAAATACATGAGACTAGACTAGACTGCTTACTTTAGACTAATATATTTTCCCATAGCTAGCAGTTTAGATTCATGAAGATAAAGTACATCCACTATGTATAACTGCTATTTTGTTATATATATATGTATGTATGTATATGTATATATATATACATATATATATATATACGTACATATATATATATGTATATATGTATGTATGTGTGTGTGTGTATATATATATATATATATATATATATATTTATGGCTGAATCAAGTGTGAAGATCCATGAAAAACAGCAGATGCTGAGAGACCAGAATGCAAAGGATGTGGCTCAGTACATCAAAGAATGGGGCAACCTGGGGCGAGAAATCTCCCGTTACTGCTACTTTGAGTCTTTCTTAGGCATGAAGGCTATTGCACGCAACAACCAGGACAGCGACCACAGAAATGGTGACTATAAATTTCATGCTATGAACACAAAAAGCGTTTTTGCAAGTCAAGTCCTGTGACGAAATCATTACACATATTTTGAAGTGATCTAAATATGATTTCAAAGTTCCGTCATCCTGCTGTGTGTGGCACTATAAACTTAATTGGCTGCTAGAGTTCTTGGCAGCCTTTTCCACAAGGTTATTGCATGCTTCATCGTTATTGCTGGGATATTCACAGCATTTTGAGATTTTTTTGTCCTAAATCACTGATTGTTGGACACAACAGACCACTGTCAGCTCAGGCTTGTGGAGTGCATAGTTCTAATCAAATAAACTAGTGACACCTTGTGTTCAAATGATGTTACTTCTTGACTGAGAATTGTCTGGTTAAGAGGATAAAAGGAGGGGTTTTTACTATTGCTACTTATTATTTAGTCTTAGATCTTTATAAGCACCGATTAGAGGCTGAACAATAATATTTTAAATATTTATTAATGGCATAAGTAATTGTTTATATTTTGTATCACAATATTACTATGGTATAGCCTAACTATGTGTCAGTGATTTCAGTCCTGGTGAACTTTTCTGGCACTTGGCATTCTGTAACCCAAGACTAATAATAAAAAAAGTTGCTGGACAACATTCTTTATATGCAATAACTCTGATGCAAACTTCATCCATTGGATATGATATGTACAGTAAGAATTATGTAGTGTATGAGTTTCGCATTTGTCCTCATAGTGGAGAAGTGTGACCAGCTGCAGTCAAAGGAATTGGAACTGGAGGATTTTGAGGATGCAATCAAACAAATCCTCAGAGAGACAGAGGAAAATGACGTGGACACTCTGAACAGGAACTTTATACAAAGTAGGTCCCTATTCAACGTCAAATACAAATACAAGTTGTGTATTATGTCATCGATTAAAATATGTTGTGATGTATTTCCATCAGTGGAGGGGCAGAGCTACACTTTACTTAACTTTGTCAGCTGTCAGCTCAATGAAGCTGAGGTCATTCGAAGGCAGATCTCTCAGGTTGGTGTTTTCTCTGTGTGTGTGTGTGTGTATGTGTGAGAGAGAGAGAGAGAGACATAAAGAAGGAAATAAAATGTTATTGCAGTTGTACGCTGTCTTCCATTATGTATTGTGACTCCAAGCTTTACAGTGAGAGAGAGATCTTTCTGGCTGAGGAGCAGCAGCAGCAGGAGCAGCTACAGGCTCTTCGGATGAGAGTTGCCATTAAGCAAGAGGCTACTGAACAACAGCTGGCAGTTTACCAACAACGTGTTGAGTTCATGGAAAATCTCCTAGATCAGTTCAAAGCAGGTGCAGTGTCGGGCACCCTTGCATAACATTACCCTTTGAATGGGGGCAACAGAAACAAAGCAAACTGAGTTTAGCATTTTTTCTCATCTTTTGTCATTGAAAACATACATGTGTTGTCATATATAGATGTATGTACGATTTATGTGAATATGTAGTCGTAACACAACACTTCTTCAAAATGTATATTGTCTTATTTCACAATAGAACACCTGAAGGCAACAGCATGCAGACTGAACAATGTAAAAACATGCAATGCTGGAATAATTGTTGCTTTGTGAACTGAATGTAACAAATGCTAAAGTTGGTAAATTATATTCCAACATAAGTGTGTTTGTGGGTGAGCAAGAAAAACAGTCAAAGTTCACCCTCATTTCTGTTTGATTTGTCCCAGTTTAAAGAGTGTAGTATTACACCAACTGGGTTAAAGTACAATGTAGAAAGTAGAAACAAAAGCAGGCTGTGCTGTTGCTTCATTCAGATCTGATTTATGTTGGGCAGCAACTGCAGTTGTAGTCTTGATAGCAGCATCAGCGAACAAAAATACATCCCGTCATACGTGTCTTCAGCTATAGTGTACATGAATAAGTATAGACAAGTATAGTAAATAGCTTTTTACTGTGTAGACAGTGGGAGAAAAGATAAAACACGATAGCATTGGTCTTGTAGAAATACTGTAATTTTTGAATATCTCCCAACTGCTTTTACCAGGCCTTGAATCATTGCTTCAGATCACTTATGACAACTCGGTGATCTGCGATCAGTCTGGCTCCTCTGATCGAGTCCTGGATAAAAACCTCAAAGAGTACCTGAGAATGGTGGAGGACAGGCTCAATGAGCTCCTCACTCTGCAGTCCTTTCTTCACTTCCAGGAAAAGTCTAGCCAGTGGGTACGTGGACATGAAACGCTACGTCAGATGCAGACATTGTTTTGTTTAGTTTCTGGCCGATGCATATTGAGAGCCTTCAACAGCTTCATATTTGTAAAAAGAAATTTAAAATGAAACATGTGAGCCAGGACACTGATGAAAATGCTCTTTGCTACTTCATATTAATATGCTTTCTCACCTCCAGGACATTGACAGTCTCAGTACCATTGCTGGGCAGCTCATAGGCATAACCCCACCGGCTGCCAGCCTGACCACTGCTGCTGCAACCCCTGCACCTGAGTGAGTGTTTTCTTGTTTGTTTGTTTTTTGTAATCCTGAAAAGCATGCATATATTAAACACAATACTCAAAGTTCAGTGACATAGAATAATCAGTCACAGTCCGACTTAGCAATAGCAGTGTCATTAACTAGCCTCCTATTAGCTTTTTGGTTTGATATATGCTTGAAAAACTGCACATATGAATTTAGAACTTCTGTGATCCTTCAGTGATGAACCAGACTTGGTGGAGTCAGTGCTGCTGGAGGCGAAGGAGCCAATGAGTAGGGAGGATCTCCTCACACTGGTTAATAAGAGGGTGAGCATAACAGAAAAGATGTATCCGTTTCTGCAAAATGAAAAAATGCATTACTTTACAGAAGTTGTGAATCCCTGGTAGCCCACATCTCGATTATAATCAAACTTTTATGACTACATAAGAGTACCTAGCCTGCTTTTTATTGATATTCCCATGATAAATCTATCATTTCATTAAGTTTATCCTATGTCTAGTCAGACAAGATAGAAAGTAGGTTTACTATTATTCATCCCTCAGACTCAGAGGAGAAAGACAGACTGACCTGATGTTGACAGCTGGTGCTGCTCCTTTGAGCTGCCATGAGTTACTGCACACTGAGCCACTGGAAACTAGTCTTTGCTGAGCTTTTCAAATTCTCAAAAGCTATGTTATACTGTATGCTTTTTTAGTGAATGTTTAGATAGACATAATATGCTGTGAAGCTTCAATGTATTTGTTTTCCAACCTGCTTAAAGTAAAAATGTATTTGGATTTACAATAAGTGTGTATTTGTGTGTGTTGTACTGTATATTGATGCGCATTTGTTCACAGTTCAGGGAACTTATACATTCAATAAATGTATTTTAATTAATTTATTTAAAAAATTCATTTGAAGAAGCCATTCAGAATGACAGTATATGTGCACACTGACAACTGTGTGTGCGATGACATTAAGAAGCACATTAAGAGCAAACAGTGATTCAAAGAAAATTTAAATTTCACAGATTCCCAACTTTTTAGCAGCAATTCAGTGAATACTACAACTCAAACAATATGACATTATGCTGAACATCAAATGATCAAGTTCTTGGCTTAGTACTTATATTATTTAAAAACGAAACAGGTTCACTTACTTACTCAGTCAGTCAGTCACAAACACAGTGTTAAAATCCCTGAGCAATATGACTAATATAGTCAGCAACATTATGTTCTAAGATTTGGCCATTCATGTCTAGTTGTGTCTTTAATCATCCACGTATCATTATAGTGTTTGATTTTCAAGGTGAGATCACTTTTGTGTCAAAGTGTTGTTCATCATCTAACTCTGCCTAGTGTCACCACAGTACACCACCCTGCTCTCCACTCGCGAACGCTCAGCTTCAAACACCAACAAATGGCTCAGCAGTGTCTCCTCGGGACCCGAGCGGATCAGGGACGGATCATTGTTCTGCAACACACACACACACACACAGACACACACCCACACACACAGTCAGTGCTTCCACGCCCTATTTTAAAAGTACTATTTTAGTGTCACTGCCTCCCCTACAGGTACAAACATGTAAATACAGTCAATATTGCAAGTACAGATCAACTGTCAGTTTAAGGTAAAGATTCAAATTACAGCTAATCATATACTGCAATAACCAAATGAGTTGATTCTGGAGTGGGCCTGTGAGAAAAATAAAAGCTCTACAGAGAACTATACATTGATTAAATAAAAAAGTTTTATAAGCACTGAGCACTCACCGCTACAGCAGAAATAAAGGCGTCCATAAGGTGGTAGTCTGCTCCCCCATGTCCACTCATGCCAAAGTGGCTGGGGGCATTATTGTGTGCCGTGTGCTTTGTAGATCTCTCGGTCAGAAAGTTAAACACACGTACCTCATGGCCATCATATGACAGCTCCCCCTGTGGAGACACGGTTCATAATGCAGGTACCACTTAGCTGATGTATCCGTCTTAGAAGCAGAGTCAGAGCTAGGCAACTTATGTGAGAATATAATTTCGTCTGGTGACTTAAATTTGTGTTTTTCTTTCTGGTCCTGAAGGCAGCATTACAGTTAAGATGACCTTAAATCAATAAGAAATTTCTCTGGCTGTCATGTCGACATACTAATGACCTTCTTTCTCAAAACTTTCAGGTGCATAAACATCTGTTGTCATTTCTAAAACTGTGCCAAAGTGGATTGATAATAACACATTAACATCAAGATACACTATACGTATGGCCAAAAGTAGCAAATCCCACATACAGTGTGTCCTTTACATCTGAGGCTGTGTTTCATGGTATGAGTAATACTCCTCAGTTACATGAAAGAGAGCACTTAATGCTGCAGCATAAACTTGTATTTCCGATTTTGTGGAGTGCCTTCCCTGAAAGGTGGAGGCTTGTTTGTTATAGCAGTATATCAATGCTAGTGATCTTGGAATAGCATCTTCAGCGATCACATATGGGCATAATGTTTGTGGGTCTACATACTTTTGGCCATATAGTGTATGCAGTCAACACAAATGTGATGTTCTTCTTTTTTCATTATCACCACCTTCTATCTGTACTGTATAAGCACATTTAGTTAGATAGAATTGTGAGCCAGCAGTTGATGCTGGCTTCCTTTCTTTGACGTACCTTTTCTTGTATTTTAAGTATTAGCATTCCTTTCCTACCTTGCTGCCATAGATGGTTGTTTTTCGATTGCATATCTCCTCAGTAAATGCAACCATGGAAAAGGCTGCCGTCACACCCCCTTCAAACTCCATGTTAACGACCTGCAGAACAGATAAGCAAGACATCCAGAATAAAAATAATGACCTTTTTACTTTTAAAGAAAGTAAACTATGTATTTCCAGTTTAATTAACTATGTTTGAAAATGATGAAAATCTCAAAGTTATTTGACAGAGTTAGATGAAAAGATATGTTTCATACTGCAAGTAAACAATGCAAATTCTGGAAACAGGAAAGGATGCAAATAATAAAAGCAGCAGCGTGAAGAATAGTGCGGATCAGACAGATGCCACAAGGCAATGTGGCCTGTGGTTTAAAGCAAAACAAAAGCACCGAGGCCACACAGTATTAGATTAGAGATATTCACAGATTAACAGCCAGTCTTGAATGCGTTATAAAGCCAGTGTTTTCTAACCTGGTTACTGCAGACATCATTGTCACACTCGTAGACACAGCGGCCATGCGGTCCAGTCCTCAGTGCCTCACTTACCGACTCGATGTCTGGGATCGAGCTCTGACATATGACTGATACAGGCCAGCCGGTGTGACCCTAAAATTATGTATAACAATTGAAGTATTATGTTCACAGGTGGCAAACTGTAGAAGCTAACTGGTGAAAATCATGTGTTGAAATGTTAACCTGCTTCACTCTATCCAGGTAGATTTTGCGTGCTGAGTATGGACAGTCTCTTTCCACTGAACAATCAAGGCAGCGATCTGCAGCACCTGGAGGCTGACAAAAAACTAGCAATGTCACATTTTATGTTCATGCTCGGTATTCATGGATATGCACATCTTAATGACACAAAAACCCAACTCAGCAGCATTGAAAAGGATTCCAGTACTATAATGTTGTGTGCCTTTTCACATAGCATTTATAGATCTACAATAAAAAGGATTCAATTGTACAACCACAGAAGGAAATCCAAGCAAAAATAACAGTTTGTTCATGTCCGCAGTTGCCACTGGTTTCCTTGTGATGGTGTTTTTCTTTGTATTAGGCCACATACTGTAAACAGAACACACACCTTGTTTTCTTTGCTGAAGTGGCTGACGGATCCAAATGATGACACTTTCACACACCTGACATGTACAAACAGCGAAGTAAATGATTAATCTCAAGAAAAACAGAATAAACTCACAGAAAACAACTCATCCGCCTCAAAACACAGACACTGCGGTGTGAGGGCGGTGTAAGGGGTCTACTTCCTGTTAGTATCATTTGACAAATTGACACACTTATATCATCCAGCTGACCGACCAACCTATTTATTTTAGTGTTAACTGCATCTTACTTCTGAACATCAGACGAGCTTGGTGTTGATCATTGACTGCTGTCTGTTGATTTACCTGCGTGCTCCAGCCCAGTGATGCATTAGGTCAATGTCATGGCACGACTTAGCCAAAAGAGCAAAAGAGCTCTCTGCTTCCTTCCTCCAGTTCCCCCGAACAAACGAGTGAGCAAAGTGGTAAAACCCAACCTGGAACATGAGGTTAACAACACTGAGTATTTTTAGTGTCATTTTCCTCATTTCTGATTCTTTTTGCATTCTTACCGGCTCAAAGTGCTGAATGTGGATCACGTCACCTATGACTCCAGCATCTATCAGCTCCTAGAAAAAGATTAATTTCATTTTTTTAACCAAAACAAGTAAAAATATCCTTAACCTCAGCAGGTTAAGGTAGCAAGATTGACATCTTTAAACACAAAACTGTAAGAAAACTGATATTTTGATAAAGAGAAAGTGTGACATAAAGGGTTCACCTTTATCTTGTGGATGACGGGATCATAGCGGAGAACATGACCCACTGACAGCATCACACCACTCTGAGTGCAAGCCTCCACAATCGCTGTGCAGTCCTCAGCAGATGTCTAAAAGTCATGCGAACACATTAGTGTCCGAGGAAGGCATGACCGTCACACAAATGCAGTCTTTGTCTTTCAGAAACTGACCCTTCAAGTAAAATAGTATCTTTTTTCCTGAAATGTACCATATTCTTGAAGTAAACAATCTTTATGTTGTATAAATGAAATCACGTTGAAATGTGATGGAAAATCAGTGTGTGTTTTAAAGGGTAGCTGTTAAACAAACTACAGAATTACACAGTAAAATGCTAAATGTCACTGTGGGATTGGAACAACCACCGTTGGTTAGAGTTAAAATGGTTCCTGTTTATTGACAGAACACTCACTGCCATGGGTTTCTCCAGCAGAACATGGTAGCCCTTCTTCGCAAAAGCCACAGCAGGTTCCTGGGGAACACAACAGACCAATAACCAGTTGTGTGCACATAATACTACAAATTGAGTGACACATATATGCAGAATATAAACACACCATATCGCATGTTTACCTTATGAAGGCGGTCCGGAGTACAAATTATGACTGCATCTGCAAACTTCTCTCTTTCAAGTACACTGTGCCAGTCTGAAAAACAGAGCATTCAGCAATTGGGTATGAGGCAGAAAATGATCAACAATTAAATGCATTTTTTTAAATTTGATGCTCACCTTCAAATATATTTTCATCTACAATTGTGTGCTGCTGTTGAAGTTTAGTGCGAGCAAATTTCCTCGGATCAGCTACTCCAACAACCTGAAAGGGTGAAGGTGAGTAAATGAAGTGGGCATCACAAGTGCACTGTTAGACATTACAGCAAAAGTATTCAGATCATTTACTGAAGTAAAGTAGCAATAGAGCAGGGAGAAATACTCCATCACAAGTTTAAAAAGTATCAGCAAAATAAACTTAAAGGCTGATGAGATCAGTATGAGGGTCGTAATGGAGCTATTCATTTCACGGCACTTCTTAAACCTAGACATTGTTACAGGAAACATGAATTTGAGGATCCACCTGCACTGTGACATAAACTTTTCTATTACACTTCACACGAGAATTTCATGGGAATCTCAGTGATCTCATCTTGGATCATCTGGCTCACAGAGACTTTATGCAGTATATGTCTGCTGACCTTCACACGCTCAGGGTGGATGGACGCAAACTGGCCGTAGATCTCCCCTCGATTGCCAGCTCCAACCACGATGACACGGACTGGGGAAGTCATTCTTGAACTCAACCTTTAAACCTTGACACAAAACAGGGACACCATACTCCATATACTCTGGGTTATTGCTCACTACATCTACCGCTATCTGGATATAGATTTGCCCCATTAAAATGGGTAAACTGTGTTTCTGGTAAATAATAGTTTATGGCTGTTTAGTTCCGTACCTGTTTCGTCGCATGCACTGTCAAAACCTTCTGTCCCCTTTCCGAATTGGTCACTATTGTCCAGACACGACAACGAAAACGTCCAGTGGTGATTGGTTACAACAGCTCAATCGTATCACTTCTTCGAGCAAGGGAGCCAAACGAAAAGCGGCTAGAAATTAGTCTGACGCCCCCTACAGTGTGCACGAGGCATTGCTGTTGCATTCTCTGTTCCTCGTGTTGTGTTGTTTTACGTGTTTGAAAAACTTGTTGCTGGGTTTAACAGAAAAATTTACCGTAATATAATATAAGTAATAGAATATGTAGAAGAACCAGGTAGCTGGATTTGTTATTAAAAGACTTCACCAATCCTTCAGTATGCCCAATCACTTTTTTTATACGTATTCTAGACGGTCTTCGGGAATTTTCGACTACTTTCGACCGATCCAATCCATCCATACAGCCAGGGTCACATGACGAGATTAGCTCTGCAGCGTGAGCTCAGCTTTCTGCAGCGCGGACATTTCTGACGCTAACTAGCGCCTGATTCGGTGGTTTCACTATCTTTTGAGTTACAAAAGTAGCTTTCCTTCACAATACAGTATTTTGTAGAAGACTGTTTTTGGAGCTGTATAGCACGGACTCGCTGTTTTGGACATATTTGGACATTTCTCGGTGCTAGCTAGCCAAGGTTAGCGCGTTAGCTAACGATCAAACCATGAATATTGACAACGTTAATCAGTCTGTCACAACTGGAGTGTCATCTACGACGTCTTCAACTTCAAGCAATTGCATCGCAAATGATAGTGCAACAACTAACGTCAGCAGCATCCCTTCGGTGACGAGTAATGGTAAAGTTATATGTCTTTGGCTAGCAGTTAATGTTATTGTTGTTGCTCAACATGTAGCTTAGTTGTAGGTAAGATAGCTAGGTTTTTCTACTGAATATAGACGGTTTGTTTGCATGCCACACAAACAAACATAGATACCGGCCACTTTATTAGGTATACTTTGCTAATACCTGGTTGGCTTTCAAGGCTGCCTTTATTCCTCGTGCCATTGTTTCAACAAGATGCTGGAAACATTACTCAAACATTTTGGTCTAGATTGACATCAAGGTACTCTATTTTTGAGAGCTAGTGCTGTGTAAACTCATGTTCAAGAGATCATTTTGAAATGATATGAGCTCGTGACATAGCATGTTATCCTGCTGGTAGTAGACGTTAGAAATGGGTACATTGTAGTCTTAAATGGATTTACATGGCCTGCAGCAATACTCAGACAGTATGTGGTCTTCAAAGGATCTTCAGTTGGTGATTAGGTCAAGGGCCCAGAAGTGTGCCAAGAAAATAGCCCCTGCACCCTTACACCACCACCAGCAACTTAAACCATTGATAAATGGCAGGACAGATCGATGCTTCCATGTTGTTTGAACCAAATTCTGACTGTATCATCTGACTGTCAATGCAGAAATCGAGACTCATCAGACCAGATATTTTCAATCTGCTTGTGTCCATCAAAGTGGCTCCTGTTCTTAGCTGACTGGAGTGGCACCTGGTGTGTGGTCGTCTGCTGCTTTAGTCCATCTGCCTCAAGGTTTGATGTGTTGGGCATTCAGAGATGCTCTTCTATATACCTTGGTTGTAAAGAGTGGTTATTTCAGTTACTGTTGACATTCTCCTCTGACCCCCGCCATCAGCAAGGTATTTTCTACCAGAGAACTGCTGACCACTTGATATTTTCTCCTTTACAGACCATTATCTGTAAACCCTAGAGATGGCTCTGCATGGAAAAACCCTTGAAGATCAGTATTTTCTGAAATATTCAAACCAGTCCATCTGGCACCAACAACCATGCCATACTCAAAGTGACTTAAACTGCATTTCTTTGGCATTCTGACGCTTGGTTTGAACTTCAGCAGACTGCCTTGATTGTGTCTTCATGGCTAAATGCATTGAGTTGTTGCGACAGGATTGGCTGATAGGAAAATTAAGTGGACAAGCAGTAGAGCAGTTGTACCTAATAAGTGACTGGTGAGTGCATATGCCGGTACAGTTAACACTGTTCATCAACCATCATGTGTGGACCTGGAATTTTGTGCAGCAGCCTCCTTCCTTCCTATGCACAACCTAAGTTTAGGAAAGATAGAAAAGGAAAAAAGAAGAAAGGTATACAATTTTGTATCTTTAATTCAACATAAAGTCATTCCAAATATTTGTATTACAGCTTCAGCTTCAGCGGCCATGGTGACACCGTCAGCAGACTCATCTGTCTCCAACGGCGTCTATGTTCCTGGTGGCATCACCAATGGAGATGTAAAGCCTGCCATTTCCACCACACCCTTGGCAGATTTCCTCATGCAGCTGGAAGAGTACACTCCCACAGTGAGTCAAGCTTTGCCAGTTGGCTTACTATATGCTGCATTCACCGATTAATGTCAGAAAAGCTACAGATTCTAAAATCTGCATATGTTCAAGTTATTCACAGCAATTCACACACAATTCTGGTTCAACATCTGGCAAGTTAGTCTTCTTTGCCGGGCACATTAACTGATCAGTATCACAAAACTAAGTTGAAATACAGTCAAGAAAATATTTGTATATAACAGATCCAAATGGGTATTGTATGTCTGTTTTGGGGTTATCCAGTGAATTAAATATCATTTAAAAAATCATTGCGCTCAATCACATTGATGCTCCAGCATTACTTAACATAAGACTGTGTTGATGTTGTTTCCCACAAATGTACTAATGTTGTTTATGCAAACACTTGCTCATATCCTTTACATGTTTTACAATATTACATATTTGTAACATTTCTGTATATTTTCTTCTACTGTGCAATTCTATTAACACTGGATTTATTGTCCGATTATCTGAAGGCAACATATATTTTTTATACTCTTGTGGCAGCAGTATTCTCATACTCTTTGTATGTAATGTACATATACATAGCTGATTTTGTATTTATTATTTTGTGTACCTATTTTTTATTGACTCTCTTGATCTTCCTATCTTTTATTGTTTACTGCTTGAAACAATTTGATTTCTTGGCTTAGGATAAATAAAGTTTTATCTTATCTTAAATTCAGTATTACCATAAAGCAGTGTTGCTGAATAATTTGCTTCAGTAAAGTTTACTAAAATCATAGAATCATCAATATCATAAAATAGAGGTCAACATTCAAGTGACATTCATAACATCTTCAAATTCCCTGCCCTTAGTGAAAATGAAATTTTGTTATTTACCAACTACTGTTTTCCTGAAACAATGCTATTAGTTTCCTTTAGTGGTCAGAGGCTGCACCAGTCTTCTTAGTTAACCCCCCTCCCTCTCTCTTTCAGATTCCTGATGCAGTTACAGGCTACTACCTCAACCGGGCTGGCTTTGAGGCTTCTGATCCAAGAATGTAAGTTCTACAATGATAGACTACCTTCAAGTTTCATGTGGTACTGGGCATATGCATACCCAGTGTACTCAGTTTGGATAAATTGTTTTAAATATGGTTCATCATGACGGCACTGTTGTCTAAATTTAGGTCAGCAGCTTTCAGTCAGGTAATATGTAAGAATGTGGTTTACTGAGTAAAAAAGCTATTGTAAACTTCTATTTACAAACCAAGAGAAATTCACTGCTATTCCTGTCTGACTTTAATTATATGGGATTTTTTTTTTAAGTCACAGCGCTGTTGTACAACCCTGATTTCAAAAAGTTGGGTGCTGTGTAAAACATGACTAAAACAGAATGTAATCATTTGGAGATAACAAGAAAAGACTTGAGAAACTTGTGGAATACTCCAAAAAACACCTGTTTGCAACACAATCATTGGTAAGAGGTGATAGTACCAGGATTGAGTATGTAAGGGGCATCCTCGAAAGGCTCAGTCAAGAATGGAGTAAAGGTTCACCACTTTGTGAAAACATGATTGTAATAAAAAATACTTTTTTTGGAATCAGGGTTGTATGGCAGTGTACATGAGTACTGTTACTATTTTTCCATACTTATCTTCATTGACACATACAAGCATAAAGGACACATCCTTAAGCCTTGTAGACCATCTGTTGTCACCTCTGTCACAGTTGCTGTAATTATCATTTTGAAGTGAAGATCTTTCCTCATGATAGATCGATAGGAACCAGCTGACTGTGTACTGACTGAAAACTGCAATAATTTTTTTTTTTTTTCCGTTTCTTTAGAATCCGTCTGATCTCCCTTGCTTCTCAGAAGTTTATCTCTGACATTGCCAATGATGCGCTGCAGTACTGTAAAATGAAGGGCACTGCCTCAGGAAGCTCAAGGAGTAAGACAAAGGTCAGTGTTTGTCCCATTTTTAACATGTGTTTTAAATGTAATACTCCATACAATGTTTTGAGAGTGCTGTACATGAGAAAATAGGAGAGTTGTTAGAAGATGGTGACAGAGGTACTGTCTTAAAGTGCTCTGATCAATTTGTTCCTGATAATTTATGACTTTCTTTTTTTTTTTTGTCTTCTCTCTGTGTAGGATAAGAAGTACACTCTTACTATGGAGGACCTGACTCCTGCCCTCACGGAATATGGCATCAATGTCAAGAAACCATATTACTTTACATAGAACTGTCTTTATTTAAGGCTTTTTGCTTTTGCTAGTTTTATCTCCCTGCTGACCCACTAGAGTCTATTGACACCTTTATTGCTTAATGTTTCTTTGTTTTTTGATCACGGTGCTTTAGTACAGCTTAGACAAATTATCATACTCTGTTTGCCATTTGTTATTTTTTGTGGAGCCAATTTTGCGTTGTGTTTAACTGTAAATTGCGTTTTATTGTGGAAATAAAACCCTTACCAAAAACCTTCATGTCTGTCAGTTGATAGATCAGGGTTATCTTATGGCCAGTAAACCTGTTTGGATGTAAATATAATGTCTAGAAGTGATAATGTGCTAGTGTAATGCCAGCTGTAGGTATCCATTGTAATGAAAAATGACTGTCTTTAAAAGGTCAGTGCAACAGCACAATTACTCACGAACCTACCTAATTCTAACAGTTAATGTGTTGGTTTGTTGTTATTTTACAATGAACGATAAAAGCTACTTTGGATTTTTCCAAACCCGCCACTAGCGCGGTTTTGCGCATCGGCACTGTTTTGTCCTCAACTGCGAGCCGTAATATGTCTCTCCTGAGCCACCGTAGGTCCTAACAGCGCATATGGTGGACATTCAAATTGTTCACATGTAATCGGTCATATAGCAGTTTTTTTTTAGTCTTCAAAGGCAAGAGAAGTGTTGCAATGTCTGTTCAATCATCAAATCCCAACAACCCGATCGTGTTCTTCGACATAACCATCGGGGGGCAGGTGAGTAGAGAGAGTTTAGATGACGCTGACTTTCATTCACAGCTAACGCTAAGCTAACTCATTTCACCAATGTCGCCATGATATGTTTTGAAAGTTGTGCTCGAGTAAATTAATTCGGCGCTGATCAAACGGCTTCCTTTCGACTCTCATCTGCTACGGGAAACAACGAACAATAGCCACAATGTGTACTTTTCTCTTGGTGGTTTACATTGTGGTGAGCGTCTTGAGATGCACCGCTAGGCTAATTTCGGTTAAGGCAAATAGTATTGGAAGGTGCAAATAAGAACAATGTAATTGTGCAAATAGATAACAATAAAAATCCTATGTACAATGAGTTTAAGAAAAGAAAAAATGCTTTGCTTAGCAATAATATAACTATGTCAAAGAGTATAAAAATACCTTCTAGTGCAAGAGGAGTGGATTATTGATGTTTACAATCACAGAGGAGGTAGATGTGGTTGACAAAGTGACATTGATTCCAGGTATTGGCAGATACAGAGGTTATTGCTCATAACTATAGAGTAGAGTTGTGCAGTCTTACAGAAGTGGGAATGACGGACCTGCGTTAGCCCTCCTTCCTGCACTGATGGTGTCTCAGTCGGCCACTGAAAAAGCTGCTCAGCTCCTCTTCAGTCCGATGCAGAGGGTGAGAGCTGTTGTCAATGATGGCTGTGAGCTTGGCCAACAGCCTCCTTTCACCCACCTCCTCCACAGAGTCCAGGTGGCAGTCCAGGACAGAGCTGTTTCGGGAAAGATTAGCCTGTTTAGTCTCTTCCTATGCCGCTCTGTGGTGCCCAGGGCCCAGCAGACGTCAGCGTAGAGGATAGCAGAGGCTACCACAGAGTCATAAAAAGTCCTGAGCAGGGGTCTGCACACTCCGAAGGACCTCAGTCTCCTCAGAAGGTGGAGCCCCTCTGGCCCCTCTTACAGATCAGAGTACAGATCAGCTGTCATCTTACAATTTGTACAACGATTAGGTGCTGCCCCCTGACCAGAACTCACTTGCCGTGTCATTCACCCATGACTTAACCGGTATATATTAGTTTTTCACAGAAAACGTGTGGTGTGTTGTTCTAGTCTGACAGTTTGCATAAGTAACAGACTTTTATTTTAATTTTGGGTTTGAATCGTTCAGGATTTCTCTTAGTGATGCCGAATTATTGCAAATAAAATATTTAACTCGGGTTGTGATCTGACCTGGCAATTCATCGCCGGGTCAGTCCTGATTTACTTTGTTGAACACTGTAAGTTAAGAAGACAAACATGACTGATAATGCCTCTTAGATATGATAAGGTGTAATTGAAATATATCAAGATATTGTTCAGTTGTGTTGAAAGCATCATTCGTCCTGTCTCAAATTGTCTTCACGTTTGATAAGCCTGCCATTTTTTAAATTATAAGTGACTTTATTCACAAGTGAAATGAAGACATACGATTTCCCTAAAGATGTTCTCTCAGAGGCCATATCAGCCATTAGCAAGTTATACCAAAGAAACCTGAACTGACAGCCACTTCACTTGGTTTATAGAGATACACTTTTTATACCCTGCAGGTGTGTTTCCCAAACCTTTCCACTTAATCATCTATTCAACTATTCATTTCTTTTTTTAAGATCCAGTCTGCCCCAGACAGATTTAGTATGACTGACTGTAGGAAGGTTGCAGGTGGTGCTGGTGGAGTGACTGTTTTGGAAAAGAAGGGCAGTAGAAATATGTTTGAACTACCTTTTATTCTTTACAAGAAGCCCACTAGCTTCCACAGAGCGCTCACTTTTAATCTGAGGGTCCTTATTGTCATGTCAACAAAAAATACTAATTGAAATCGAAAGACTAAGATCTATTTATGAGCTGTTTGTTGAAGTTAGGGAGCATGTTCCAGGCTGAAGAGCCTCCACCCAGATCAGCGCTCATCGTATAATTTGTACGAGGATTAGGTGCTGCCCCCTGACCAGAACTCACCTGTTGTGTCATCCACCTATGACTTAACCGGTGGATATTAGTTTTTCGCAGAAAACATGTGGTGTATTGTTGTAGTCTGACAGTTTGCATGAGTAACAGACTTTTGTTTTAATTTAGCCCACACAGTTAGCAAAGCTAGTCTTTTATGCATCTCACACACGTTAGTATGGTAAGAATAATGAAGTACTAATCCGGCAGTTCTGTTCTGTATAATCTGAAGGTGTTTTAGATGTTTATAAGCAGTATTTGACCAGATGGCTGGGCAGAACTCCAGGTGTGAAAGAACACGTGACCGAACAATATCAATCATGTAGATGGAACATATGCAGAACCTTTCACTGAAATACGGATGCCCTTTCTCATCTTGGAGACAATATAACAAAGATGGTCAGACGAAGCCAGTAAGTTATCTTATTTGATACCCAGTAATTTGCTTCTCAACTGATATTTTATCCATAGACAAGTTGAGTGCAGTGGTGTTGGCGAGATCCTCTCTGCAACCAAATACAATACATTTAGTGTGGGCAACGCTCTGTTCTAATTTGTTCACCCATTTAGTAACTACTTTATTGTGATCCATGTGTGTTAACCATTGATTGATCGATTGATTGATCGATTGACTGAGTCGTGTACTAATGGAGTGCTCTGGTCTACCAGCATGCTGTGCTGTAAGTGGTCAATTTCTACTAAAGTAATTTAGCATTTGAATAAAAATTATATTCTCAAGTATCTTACTCAGCACAGGGGTATTTGAGCCAGTGAGACCTGCCTTTCTGTCTTTGGGTAAAGGTGTGATTTGAGACTCTTTACAAAGCTCTGGAAACGTTCCACCGAGTAGGCATCTATTAAAAATTGACATATTGGTTTGGAAAGCATCCTAGCTGTTATTAACAACAAAAAGCCACCCATATTGTGTGTACCAGGAGATGTATCATCTGAAAGAGATAACAACATTTCCTCTACCTTGGCCTCACCAACCTCATCAAATCCAAAACTCCATGTTTTATCGCTCATAAGGCTGTTAACGCGGTTTCAAGTTAAGCTTGGTGACCTTGTTTCTCAATCTAAAGGGCACCCTGATGTCTTTTCTTGCCACGCCAATTCAATTCTTTATCATCATTTAAAAATGAGTCCACTTTAAATCTTTTATAAGACCTGCGGTCAACAATTCTAGCTCTGAACGTCATTGAAAGTACCGCCCAGAGGTGTTTCTGTTTCTGCGAAAACATGAATCATGCCTGAAGAGCAGATTCTGGTAATCTAATGAACCCTGTCCCTGAGGCTACACATGTTTAAGTGAGCAAGAGCTAAACCCTTCCATGACTAACTTCATAGCAAATGTGTAGTTTTCTTATTCCGACACATGGATCAAACAAAAACTTCTTACTACAAAAATAGACAAACAAGAACGTCATAAAGAAAGACACAAAGTCCTGTTCAAACCTTACGTTTGCTGGAGACACGACAGTGTTGGCAGCAAGGGCAAAATAGACCTATATTTTCAATTCTGATTCATTGAGAAACCTCACTACAAGGTTGATGTAGCCTCGCTGGAGCTTTTGCGTGATCTTCATCAGCAGATGGAGTTTGTCCGGTTGTCATGGAATCGTCAGATGTGCGAAATTCCGAGCACTTTTTAGCCTTTGTCATCCATGTTGTAATAAAAACTGAGGTTCAGAGTTCATTAATGACCTTGGAAACAGCAGTTGAGAAAAGAATCAGCTGTTGTGGAGCTTTAAATCATATCACAGGATCAATAAAGTTCTATCTTATCTTATTAAGGTCGAGTCAGCTTAGAACATCTGCAAATCAATTGATGTACACTAAATTTTGTAGCTGAATAGTTACAGTTTCTTTTTTTTAAACAATTAGCACAAAAATAAATGCTTTAGTGTGAAAGAAAAATGAGGGACTCCTTCACACACACATACACACACAGACAATCCACCAATGCATTGACATTAAAAAGAAAGTGTATTGAAGTATTTTTAAAAGCAAACACTTTAGTACTTTAACTCATGTAAAAAATGTAATATTATTTGACGGAGTAGTATTTGACTTGGAGTATCTATACTTTGGCTCCAGTAGTAGAGTTGTACATTTTGTCTGACAACGAGTGTAGAAAATAAAAAATGTCTCCTGATTTCTTTAAATATTTACAAAAGCTTAACTTAATGACCACAGTTTTCTGCAACTTTGCTCCACAGTCCTTCACAGATTTACATTTGAAAGTCCAGTCACAGTCTCTTGTCAACTGCAGCATTTTGCCGTTTAATTCTTTGCACAAAAGTGAGGTGTGAGAGGTGCGTTTCTTTGTCCAGGCTTTCAGACCTGAGTCACTTTAAGCATCTAACACAGCATTCACACAGGTGAACCCACCATTCATGGATGCTGGCCCATTTCCATGAAGTCTTCATTGGCTTTCTCCTATCTTGTATTACACATAGAGGAGTGTGGTTCTCTTCCCTTTTGATGGGTTGAACACAGCTATAGAGTGTTGCTGCTGGCCTGTTGCTTTGCTCAAATGCCAGTAAACATGCCATAAGCACACATTTTCTGGTAGATTGCTGTATGGCCCTAGCGTGTTGCTCTTTGCCCAGAACAGCACACCCATCAGAAAACTGTTAGTGCACTCCAACCACAGAATGTTAACAGTGATATAGGCAGGTACTCCGAAGTTAAAGGCCAAACAAGTCACAGACGTTGCAAGATAAGGTATCCAAAACACACTAAAGCCCATTGTTAGGCTGAGCCACAGAGGAGGTCGCGGCGAGGTGGTCACCTCCAGATAATTCTTCTTGCTTTTTGTCTCCGTGCAGTCAGTTGAGATGAACAACAGGTGCTCCTCTGGTTCTCTTGTTCTTCCCTCACTTCAGCCAACCTGTCAGCCTCTTTCAGCCACTGGGGAATGCTTGACCAAAAGGGCAGCATTGCACAAATTACTGCTGTGAAAAGCACCAAAGTGAAGAAGGTAATCAGCTTCGACTCCTGAACTTCACACACTAGGGCCTTTTTCCATGCTGTGTATTCCAGCTCCATCAGCTCAGCTTTTACCGAACCAAACGAGTAAATAACAGCGAGCATCCACCCCAACAATGTCAAGGCTGCGTTTCGTAAGATTTTGAATGAGGTGCTCTGTTTGTAGAGGTAGGTATCTCCTAAACAGCAGTCCAATAAACCCAGGAACATGACGGGCAGCGGCAGTCCCGCATATGTCGCCGAGGCATTGGCCAATATGAAGCAGGGTGACACCGGAGACCTTTCAGCCCCAAGAAACCGCACAGCTGTCAGAAATGCCGCCATCGCCACATCAGCCAGGATGATGGACAGGCTGCACATACTTAAAAAAGACATATGCACCTTCCGGCAGCATAAGTAAAAGACAGCCGCATCCAGTCCCAGCTTGAAAAGCACAAGTAACAGATACTTCTCAGTGTTGTCTGTATGACAGCCAGAGCTCACCTCCCATTGTTCTATAACGGCCAGCATCTTGAAGGTATGAGATGCTGGCGACTCGGGCAACATTTACTGCAACAATTCTCAGCTCGGTATCAAAGGTGCTCCAGGAAATGCTGTAAAAGACAAGATAATATCGTTTAGGAACATTGGCTACACAAACTTTCCACTGCAATTAATAATTTGAGGAAACAAGAAAAAGCATATGGATGCATGAGACAGCAACCATCAGTTGGTCATGCGTGAAGTAGTTGAGATGGTTCAGTCAGCACCAGGTTTTGACCCCCCCTGGAGATCTTTTCTCAGTGTCTAAACATTAAGTCATGTTTTCAAAGCAAACTAACGTTTTTGCTTCACAGACAAAATTCAAGTATTGTTTTCATTCCATAAAACTGAATGAAACTGAAGTATAGGTCACAGTTGTGCAGGTTGAGCAGTGAAAGGCCACATTTAGACCTGAGTGCAGTTTATCAGCAGCTGTGGGTTTTTTTTAATCAACTAATAGGCCCGTTTCTTATCACACACCACGCTTTTTATGGTTAAAAGTTCAACAGGTCTGTCACTTTGCATTTGAGGCTACGTCTACAACACTGATTCCAGTGTCGCTGGCTGTCACTCTGGTTTTCAAACCGGTTCTGGTCAAACATCAAACTTCAAAATTCCTGCAGACTTCCGTGTCACCAGCTTACAGCAGCAGTTTTCAATCGACCAGCATGTGCATCAACCTGAACTTGCAGCATTGCATTCTAACATGGTTGCTATTACTGAATACGGGTAAAACAGGTTCTGCCATTTGACACATGTAGCCTTTACTCAGCAGACTAAAAAAAAAAAGGATAAAACAAAGTGTAACGCTAAGAAGTGTGTACCTCTTCGCCCAGGGTTATCTCTGTCCGGTGAGTTTCAGTGAGGATCCAGACGCTTCTGCAGTAATGAAAGTTGGAGACCCTGCGTGCTTTCCTCAGACCTCGTCTGTGAATGCCGTCGGGTGGAAGTGTTCCCTTTTAGGCAGGTCTTTACGGCTCCACCTTCGTGTTGTGAATGCAGGCAACTGATGGGCCACACCTTCTTCAGGAAGCCTGCTTGTTTTCACTCCTGTATGCCCACAAGGTGGGTCCCGATGTTGATTTGCATGTTCAGTTGAAACCAAAGCCTGTGACTCCTTTTGTTCACAAGCACTATATCCCTATACAGATATGCTAGAATCCCACGAAACACCATGAAGCTTGGAGGCTTGGGCTTGCTTATTAGAAATACTCACCTACCTGACTATAACAAAAATAGCTGTTCTACCATGCTTTACCATGCAGCTACTGTGTACTTGATCTCTTGAATTAACAGCATTATTTACGTATGTAGAAACACTCCAGATGCACTAGCTTAGGGCTACAAGTTTAAAAGTGTAACAAATCTTCAGTGAGTGAAAGTGCTTTATGTATTGCACTATTATTAAATCATTTTTACAACATAAATTGGCTTAAACAGTAGCTTTGAAACACTTGTTTCAATCGCAGTTTAATCTGACTACAAATAGACACAGAACTAGCAGCCTGTGAGATAGTTAAATAATGAGTTTTTTAAATAGTTGGAAATATCCCAAATGCACCCCTGTGAGCGATGGGGTTCTTCAAAGTGTTTGGTCAAACATGTGTTTGCTGTGTGCGTTTGTTTGCTCTCGGTGTGAAGATTAACATCCACATCCTTTAAGGTACATGCGGCTGCAGGTTGGGTGAAGAAGGTGTGGCTGTCATGTGTTCCTGTGTTTGTGCACTTGAACATGTCTGTTAAGAGAAACCCTTGGCCTTGCATCAAAATCACCTCACTGCACTTTCTTATCTTTTCTTATCTTCCTTGCATTTTTTTGTTTGCCTTTTCTTTTGTATTTGAAGGATTCTGAAATGACCTATGAAATTTCACACCCTCGTTCCGGCATTGCTGCAAACGCGGTTCAGCAGCGAACATTCATCTATATGTGGACACTAGACCCCTAAGAAATGACCTTTTATGCACGTTAGAAGCTGTCTTACCTTTTTGTTACCCGACTTCAGTGGACCTTACTCTCAGCAGATGTCCTGTCTCAAAGCTTAGCTTCTGCGTTTTTTTTCATTGCCTGGAAACCATACATGTACTCTATTGAGTAAACCACGCAAAGACCAGATCCAATGGCTGTTTGTCGAACTGGGGGCAGTCTGCGTGCATCGCAGGCAGAGCTGTGCAGTGATGTCATGGGGACAAACCACTCTTTTTCTACCAGCACACGTTGTTCTCACACACTGATACAGGCAGGCGGACATTGTTGTAACACTCGGCCACTTGCATGCCCCTCTGGGTCGTGGCAGCGAGGTCGTGGCTCATAGAGTCCAGTAATGTGTTGCATCAAGAGTGTGCTGTCCTCTAATTCATATCTCTCGATTATGTATGCTTTGACCTCTGGGAAACATGAACAGAACTGTGACAAAGTAGCCTGCATTGTTGAGATGAAACAGAAGACATCCTATCCCAGTTATTGAGTAGCTGAATGCTGTGGCCAAGTCTCTGTGTGTAACTGGTTAGTCCAGATGAGGCCGTCTTTGTCATACAGGGTAGCTTCCAGGACTGGGAATGACCTGTTTCTGTTTATTGTGATCCCTTTTGCCTGAGGCGACTAACATTTTTATAAATGGGAATCTCTTTGTTTTGGGTGTTCAACTGTTTACACACATTTCTCAACTGCTTGTCAGGATGTCGGACGGATGAAGATCGAGCTGTTTGCTGATATGGTTCCAAAGACGGCGGAGAATTTCCGGTAAGGAGAAAGTCTGCCTCACAGATCATTGGATCACATGGTCTGCTTTAAAAAAAAAAAAAGATGTCACAGTTATCACGAAATATAGACTATATAGATATAGACTGTATCTGAGCTTTCAAAGATGTCGCTGACAGTTTCTTCATGTCTTACAGGCAGTTCTGTACTGGAGAGTTCAGGTAAGGCAGTGAAAGGCAGTATTCTTGAATGGTAGCATTACACCACCTGCACAGTAAACTAACCACACATTCGTACGTTGTCTTAACATGCACTTAAGGAATCAGATTAGTCTCATTGGATAAAATGATGAAGCAATGACGTTTTATTTCCAAAAGGTCAAAAGTCAGCTTGAGACAACTGTTTCACTTTGTTTGTACATAGGTTTAGGGCTGAGGAGAAACCTGATTAACACAAGAGGTTCCTGCTGGAGAAACCTAATTATTTGGCCATGTATATGCTTAATTAGGTCTCTGAAGGATATTCGCATGTGTGCATGTGCATGACAAAGGGCTAGGGCAGGGAAAGTATCACTGTGGGAGGAGTGCAGCAGGATGAAAGCTGTGCGTCCTTGAATTCAAAATAATCAATTAGGAAATAGAAAGAAAGATGAAGCCTAAATGAGTTGGTTTTTCACAGCTGAACAGTAGAATACCTATAAAATTCAAATGCACACTCAACCGTTCAAAGGTTTGGGATTACCTGACTGAAAGGACGACTAGCTCAGACACCTCTGAGCAACAGGCAAATAAGAAGAGAAGAGGTCACCAGTCACTGGCAAAAGAAATTGGAAGCTTTGCATCCAAATCTGTGCAGATTTAAACAGGAACAGGTTCCTGATCATTTAGGCTTAGCAGTATTGGAACTGAATCAGAGAATATCAGCTAAACATTCTATGGACTGACATATCAGTTAAAACCTGTTTGACTAAATGGAAGTTTTAATCATTTCATTCTTCTTTTGTGGCCAAAACTATGTCAAGTGTAAGTGATAGGTTTGGTGTCTGAATTACACTGTTTTCATATGTATTAAACGGTGAGAAGAAAAGCATCATTATAACATGATTGCATGTTTGTATGTGCTGTAAGAACGACAATCTCCACTGATGGAAGCGGTACAAACAGTCTGTGGCCCGGATGGCTGGGGTCTGTGGCGATGGATCTCGCCCTCTTCCTGACCCGGCCTTCATATAAAGAGTCTAAGTCAGGAAGGGGGCAGCCCACGATGCCCTGTGCAGTTTTAACCACCCTGTGCCGTGCAGCTGCCATACCACACTGTCACACAAAGGCAGAGGATGCTTTCAGTTGTGGCCCTGTAAAAGTTGACGAGCAACCGAGAGGAGAGTCCAGCTCGTTTCAGTTTCCTGAGGAAGAAGAGCCTTTGTTGTGCCTTCTTCACCAGGCGGGAGGTGTTCATGGACCAGGAGAGATCAGATGTGATGTGGAGGCCCAGGAACACGATGTTATCCACACACTCCACCACTTCCCAGTCCACAATGACCTCCTTGGTCTTCCCTGTGTTCAGCACCAGGTTGTTGGCTGAACACCACTGGGTGAGCTGGCGTATCTCCTCTCTGTAGTGGCTCTCGTTGTTATCTGAGATGAGATCCACTACTGTAGTGTCGTCCACGAATTTCACGACTGTGATGGTGGGGTGGATGGCAGCACAGTCGTGAGTAAAGAGGGCTGGGCTGAGCATACAACCCTGTGGCATGCCCGTGCTGAGGACCAGAGGGGATGATGTTACGTTCCCTATTCTCACCACCTGAGGCCTGTTGGTGAGAAAGTCTCTGATCCAGTGGCACAGTGACGCAGGCAGACCCACCGCTTGTAGCTTCAGAGCCAGCTTGTCTTGTCCATTTAACAGCCCCAGTTGCTCTTCGTGCGGCTGACACTGACCCTACATGCTGTTCCCATATGCAAAGATGGTAGTCTGTCCACATGAGCTAATATTCAAATTGAAGAGAAGTTTCACGAACACCCCAGCCAGCTGCGATAGAACATGATCCTTTAGATACTGGTTGTACAGCTGCCTGCAGTGTGAAAGACCACATCGCATACACAAACCTGTTTTGTGAGAAGTGGTAGCTTGTAGTACAACACAGTGTGTTTGTCTTCACTGATCACGTCACTTTGTTCCCTCTCAATCCTCTCTCCTGCAGGAAGGATGGAGTCCCTATTGGCTTCAAAGGCTGCACATTCCACAGGTAAACAAACAAAGTGGCAGCTCACGTTACGCTCCGATGTTGGAAAGATTTTATTGTTGTTTTGTTTTTAATGATTTTAATTCAAGCCCTTCTGGTGGCTTTTAGAGCTGTTGTTTTACCTGGTTGTCTCCTGGAACAATCTCTGCCCCAATCTCTGTTTCTGCCCCTGTTTTACAGGGTATTTATAGTTCTAGAGGCAAACTGACCAAATTATAAAGTATGATCCTGGGCACAGAATGAAATAATAGCACTTTGTTGAGCTCAGGGTGGGAACGCAGTGTTGGCTCATGAGATCTGTACACAAATACACCCAAATCGGAGAGCAGATGAAATATAACAGCCCATCAGTAGCACCAAACCACCCACAATCATAATAAACTACACCTTGAGGTTATTGCGGCAGTTTGTTTAACAATTTATACACACCATCTTGGACACATATACGAAAATGATATATGTACAAACAAAACAGTCAGAAATCACCTGGATTAAACAACAGGGGCATTGCAACTTGTCATGTTTTACGGGGTTCTATAGTGTACAATCAGCCTCGGCCTCAGAAGTCATTATGTTTTACTGTTTTACAGAATGTAAACAGGGTAGATTTAACGTGGGCTCTGTGAAGTGCTGTATCAGCATGTCTTACAGTCAGACACTGAACACTGTTAATGTTTTTTTTCTGTTCATCGGCAGGGTGATCAAAGATTTTATGATACAAGGAGGGGACTTTGTCAACGTAAGTACATCCACAGCTCCCCTGCTGTCTGGTCAGTGCTCAGTACCGTGAATGTTAAGAGTATTTGAAGCTTTCGTGTTTTGCATCTGCCATTATTTGCATTTACATCTTAGATTAAGGCTCCAATAGACTATGAGAACAATTCAGACACTCATATATGGCACCACATCAATGGATTTTCTTGTTGTTATGACACAAATAGATATACACAGTATGTTGAGTACAATCTTTTTTGCAGGGAGCCTGTTTCTTAGCAGAAGAGGCAATATGTTTGCTTGCTGTGAATGCTAAACCTGTGAGTGAGTGGATAGAAAGGGCTAACGGTCAGTTCAAGTGGAGAAGTATGGAAACCAGCAGGAATCACTTGCTTAGAGTGAAACAGTGTTTGATAAATCTACGTATGAAAGGAGGTAAAGGAAGTATAAAGAAAGTAAGATTTTAATCGAGGTGGTAGGTCATCTCCAGTCAGCGGATGAAATGTATAGTATGTTGTTGTAGGAAATGAGTCATCATCTCTGAATCACAGAGGAAACTTTCGGCCATTTATTGTCTTCATTAAATGAATGATGTTGGGCAAACTGCAGCTGAATGTTGAATTGAGCAGGACAATGTTTCAGTCGTCTGCCTCCTGGTGGACGTGTGTTGAATTACAGCACATCTCACGAACCTTTTTTTCTTTTTTCTTTTTTCTTTTTTCTTTTCTCTTTTCTCTTTCTATGTTATGAGCCCTGTCATATGTACTGTTTTTGTGTTTTTGTGAAGGGTGATGGAACAGGTATCTGCAGCATCTACAGGGGTCCATTTGCAGACGAAAACTTCAAAATGAAGCATTCCACACCTGGTCTTCTGTCCATGGTATGTCATTTCAATGTACTTTGACTTGATCCAAAACAAGATGTTTGGTATCCTCCAATCAATTTGTACATCCGATATTATCTTGTTTAGAATAATCAGTTAATTAAGATTTGATTAATCCATTCAAGGTGAATTGACCCCAACCTCTATAGACAATAGATTTTAGTGATTTATTCAAATTTAATTAACCCATACAAAAATAGACGTGTTTTAAAACTGACATTCTTCCTCAATAATGTGTGTCTTACTCAGGCAAACAGTGGTCCAGGGACAAATGGTTGTCAGTTTTTCATTACCTGCACTAAATGTGACTGGTTAGATGGGAAGCATGTTGTTTTTGGTGAGTAAGTCAACAGTATTACTTGTGCATTTAGAGCTCTAGTATAATTTGTTTGTGTTGTGTTAAATTGTCTTTTTCATGACTGTTTCAGGAAAAGTGGTCGACGGTTTGCTGATCATGAGAAAAATTGAGGTAAAAACTCTATTGATTATTATTAATATACTGTTTATTACAGACAACCTGTGACTCAAACCCAGTCATTGACACTTGCAGTGAATGAATCTTGTACTGCGTCATAATTATATGGTTGATTTTGTGCATAAATCAACATGAATCATTTTAGTTTGGTGCAATGTTTACATCACTGTTTTTAAGTTTCTTTCTTCTAAATTTGTGCTCCTTCCACCCAACAGAATGTTCCTACGGGACCCAACAACAAGCCCAAGCTCCCCATCATCATCGCACAATGCGGAGAGATGTGATCCACAACGACACACAAGTAGTTTCTTACAATTACTTGATAGTCCTCAGCAAACATCAACCCACATGCTTTTTCCTGTATGGATGCCTTGTCCCACAATGCACACTGGAGGACATAATAAAGATCGGCAGTGCATCATGTTGACCATTTTTCTGAGTTTGGTTTGCCTGATTCCAGGTGTGGGAAGTGCTGCAACTCCCATAAGATTATTCACATCTCAGGAGGGTTTTGATGGTGACAGGATGTACTTATCATATTGGTTTAAATTTTATTTTGAAAAACTTCATGTTTGATACTGTTGTTGATGTTTTTTCTGATCTTAAATGGAAACAATTTGTGTATCCTATCATAAAAAGATGGAAAAGAAAGATTTGGTTGCCAGTTGGTTGTGAAACCCCTCTGATGATTCTTAATCCAGTCCCACTGTGCATCATTTGTGATCAATAAATTGTTTTACATTTTTATAAACTTTTGTGGGAGATTGTGTTTGTTTGAAAGGTGCCCTTCACATCTAGAAATGGAATTATATTTACGTTAATGGGTTGTTATACTGTCAATATTCAACATTTAAATGTTTGCACAACCCCAAATGGTAAAAGTGTAAAAGTACAGTATGCATGAGTAGCTAGTTTTTACATTAAGCTCACAGCAGTAACAAGGAATTTAATTGCAGTCAACTAGTTTCACAAAATATATGTATTTATTACAATATTAAGCCATGAAGTGTTAGACCATCTACAACATTTTTTATTTGTTTTAATCCATATTTTATCCTTCTAATGTGCATTTAAGGAGGTAGTCACATATCTTTTTTTATTGCTATGAATTGAACTACTACTACTACTATAATAATACTGTGCACAGTGCAATATGCATGCTCTTGTCAGCCTTTGTGATCTTAATTTCCCGTCCTTGTATTTCTAACCTGAGAAAGAACATGAATGTTTGAGATTGAATTCATCAATGAGGAATCGTGCATAGATGTACAGTTTGGCTCTGAAATGATGGTGGATATTAATCAATATCAGCCCGGAAACACTGTACAGTGAGCGTCCCTAAAGGCACCCTCTCCACTGCCAAGCAATCCTCTGCTGAACTTATGGCTACCTCTTCTTATCCCCGCCATCCATACAAATCCAAGCCTGCAGACCCCCTCCCCCATCCACGCTGTCCCTCTTCTGCCTTGGACCTCGTTCCCTTGCTACAAAAGAATCCTTTCAGATCAAGACTCTGTTCTTATGGAGGCAGGAAGAAGGGCTTTTTTTCGGTGGTGGGGGGGGTCTCTTCGTGGGGAGGCTTTCTAGGGTCAATGCTAAAGCCCATCTTTGTGTGGGAGAACGGGTCTCGGCCATTAACAGCGGGCTCTTCACACATCAGCCAGTGCTCATAAACAGTGCCAGTGGGGCATTAACATGACAATGGGTGGGGGGGGGGGGGGGGGGGGGGGGGGGGGCTGCGGTGGGGTTGTCTCACGCTCGGTCTGCGTCTGTCTGCTCTGTGCTGGTGGAAGTGGAGTTTCTGAATACACGCAGGATGATGACTGCTTCCAACCAGTTTACTGTGTAGGGCGATGTGAGAGGAGAAGCACATTGTATGTTATTTTATCAGGATTCACTGTCCCTTAACATTTAAAATGTATAATCAGCCAAGAAACAGTTCACAGAAAAGTAGGACAGACAGCGTCTCCAGCGTCCTCCCTGTGAATCCTGAATAATGTCAGGACACAATCATTGATCATGCTTGGTGTTTAGGTTGGGAAGAGCTCTGCGGTTACTTTTAATCGTAGCTGCCTGTGTCCTAAAATGACCTTCTTTCAATGTAGTCCTGTAATGTCTAGGGATAATCTCTTACAAAATAACATCACATTTCAGGTATAATAGTCGGGCTAGTTTCAGTATCCAGTGACACAGAGTAGTGAATTCAATTGTTCTCCGTGTTAAGCTGCCAACATGGACAGGATAGTGTGGAAGCTGGTGAGAACGTAATGTTCTGTACAGCACATCTAGACGAGCTCTTTCCTAAATCCTCCATGATATCATGTATGTTTGAGAGGTACAATGACTGCAACTGTGACGATGCGGTAAAAATGATATTTATCACATTTACATCATGCTCTGTGAATAAAATATTGAAGCTTTCCCAGACATTCCCTTAATTTAGGTCAGTTACCCCCAATAAACTTCAGTTAATTTACAAACTGAAATTTATATTAGCAGGCTTGAGACAAGAATACCTGTTCAAAATTCAAGTCTTATTTTAATTCCCAACGGGCAAATGTCACTGGGTCGCTTAGTAGCAATTAGCTGTTCAGCAGGACAATTCGAGTGAAGGCCTGCTTTAAAAACACGAAATGAGGATAATCTCAAAGTCCTGCTGTGCTGCGCCATTTTATGCACGTCTGGTATAATAAGAACTGTAGTCATCGCGTTTTGCAAGTGTTTGTAATTTGTGTTAAATTCCGTCAAAATGGCATAGCCAAGCAGAGACTGTCACGCTTATCTGTCTGACTCGTCTGGCTTTGACATCGCAATGGGGCGGTGGAAATAGACAGGTAGATTCTCATTTAGCCAATCAGTTTTAGCAATCGTGTCTCTCAAACGAAATTGACAATGGTCTTAGCCAATAGAAACGAGCTTTTCTTTTCGTTACAGAGTCCAACCAATGCGAAAACTAGTTGGGCGGACCCCCACCAGGAAGATTCCCCGGCACAGTTTCTCATTCTGCCCAGTTCGATCGGCAACGGGAGCGGAAAGAGGAAAGCAGAGAGCCCGAAGGCAGTAGCCCCCACCACCGCCGGCCCAGGTTACCATCTAGCACCGGGAAACATAGCAGAGAGCCGCCGCCGGCAGAAGCCATTACCAACCAGTAGTAACCATGAGCAGCGAGGCCGAGACACAACAACAACCACCGCAGCCTGCTGCCGATGCGGAGAGCCCATCCAGCCCGGCAGCCGCAGCTTCCGCGGGGGATAAGAAGGTCATCGGTAAGACTACTGGAAACGAGCTAGTTAGCTAAGTTAGCTAACATAGTGTGGGACAGAGTACAGGCAATGCGCAAAAGCGACGGTTGCTAGCGCTAACGAACCGATCACTGGCTCAGTTACCCGTTGAGTTACGAAGACCATAATCTGTTGTTACCGTCAACTCGCATATTATATTTTAACTTGGTAAAAAATGACAAAATAAACAATTTTGCTAATTGTAGATGTCCCTCCTTTCTGTCGATTTTGTATAGCGTGTGGTATGTCTACAATTATAGGAACTTAGTCTTCGATTTAAATGATATTGACGACGAGAAGTTTTATGTTCAACGAAAATAAATATCCCTTTTTCGTCAAGTATCGAAACGTCACTCCTGGCGTTAGCCACCAACACAAATTTAAAAAGTGTGAAAGACGGTCGTATTATCAGTGCTAGCTGTCTCGTTATGTTATCTCTTTAACGTCACTTGTAATTTAACATCAGTCTGGTATTATTCATCGTTTCTCTAAGTGATATTAAGATGGATATGCGAATATGCGACTGGTTAAGGTAATCATTCATTTTAGCCGGTCAATCTCCTGTTCATCGGCCTCCTAACGTCCAATAACCGCCACAGAATGCCATGTTGCCGGTTGGCCGTCACATGCACTGCCGTTTAAGTTGTTCCAAGACCTGTGTCTCCTCGTTAAAATTGTAACATTAACTCATAGTAACATTTTATGTAGTCGGACAGCAGTTGACGTTGACACGTAACAGCGTTAATGTTATAATTTTCTAGCCGTTACACACATCACGGTGGAACACCCAAGTTATGTTACACTGGCCGTTTAACCGGGTATGACAACTGGCGTCGACAGAGAGCTAGCTTAGCTGCTGGCCGTCCCTTTGTTCAAGCGAGAGAAGCTGGTCCTGTGTGAGTATTTTCTCCAAAAATAGGCGAAACGTATGCACAAACTTGTGCCCATCATGTTTGGCGAAACAATAATATCAGGGCTGGTCTATGAATCCACCATATTACCACTGTCACCAGTTGTCGAATTTTGCTCGAATTTTAGGGTTAGCATCATGGCCTAACTGCTGAACAGGGCTGGTAGCTCGTTGGCTAACGAAGCTACCATAGCCTAGCAAGCTAACGTTTGCTATTTACATGGCTGAAGCGGCCACTCAAAATGTCCGCTGAATGATATCACGGATTTCTTTCGCCGTTTAGTTGTTTCGTCGTTGAAAGACACGATAACAAACGATTTATTGTATAAACATTTATTTTTAGTCCTTTAGAAAGTTTAGTCACAATATGTAATTTGATTTGCAACAAGAGTTTCCGCTTGCTGGCTTTAATCCAACCACATGGTTGAGACCCAGTTAGCTACTATGCTAACAAGCCAATTGGGTACGCTGCCTGCTAACGTATCCGGGCGCGACACTACCACGTGTGAACGCTCAAGTGCTGAGCAGTGCGGCTTAAAATGGGGCAGTAGGTCTGTAGTAGTTGGACTTTGAAAAGTTGTCTGCGACCACAGCGTACTATGTTGTTGTTGCTGCATCCATTATTGATATTCCGTTCTACAACAGCTCCATGAGACAGAGACGTTGATAGAATGGATAGTAAGAAATCTAAACATCCGCATGAGAGATAGTGAAGTCGTTATTGGCTCGCAATGCTCTTGGTTTATGCCTCACCACCAAGCGCAGCTGGCACAGGACACCCCGAAGCATGGGGATCTATTAAAAGGGTGACAGTTGGTAGTTAAATATAACTTCTACGTTATCTGTGGCCTTGGTTGGTTTTTCATCATCAGTTGTTATTTGATTCCTTTACTGTTTCTTACTGGTAGATGTCTTGTGAAACACAGAAGCAGGTTTGAAGCTTACACTCCCAGTATGTTATCTTTATAGTGTTACATTTAAAATGAAATGACTGAAGTTTAAACTCGAGTCAATAATAAAATTTTATTGTGTTTCATTGTAGCAACAAAAGTCCTGGGTACAGTTAAATGGTTCAACGTCAGGAATGGATATGGTTTTATCAATAGGTAAGTGGACGCCACCCCTATCACTGCTTCCTAAAGACCGTGATATCATCTGTGTGTGTGTGTGTGTGTGTGTGTGTGTGTGTGTGTGTGTGTGTGTTGGGGAACATTCCCAATCCTATTATGGTTTTGATTTGCTTACAAAGCTCACCAGACGATTTGTCTGCTGGTCCCTGTGCCGTTGTTGATCAGAACATAATTAATCCTCACACTTGCTGGTTTAGTTGCAGTCTGTCTGCAGATGTATTGTTATTCTGTGGCTCAGCAAGATACTGCTAACGAGATGTAACAAAGTGGTTTTCTTCCTTTGTTTAGGAATGATACAAAAGAGGACGTTTTTGTACACCAGGTAAGTTGTAGGTAGAATTATTTTCTGTGTATTTGTTTTAATTGTCATGAATATAAAATCTCACATCTGAACTATTCATGGTTTTCAGACAGCCATCAAAAAGAACAACCCGAGGAAATACCTTCGCAGTGTTGGAGATGGAGAAACTGTGGAGTTTGATGTAGTTGAGGGAGAGAAGGTAAACAGGGCTTTGATTAGTGATTTTAGTCTATTCAACAATACATCCTGTTAATTGTTTCCTAGATCATTAATCTGGGCAATTACATTTCTCTGCCACTGTGCACAGGGGGCAGAGGCGGCAAATGTCACCGGCCCAGGAGGAGTTGCAGTCCAGGGAAGTAAGTACGCCGCTGACAGGAACCGCTATAGGCGCTATCCACGGAGAAGGGGCCCTCCCCGTGGTGGAGACTATCCAGAGAACTACCAGAGTGATGGAGAGGGTGAGCCAGGCAGCGGAGGTCGTGACAAAACCAGCCGAGATGGGGGAGAGAGCGCCCCTGAAGGAGACTCGCAGCAACAGCAGCGCAGGCCCACTTACCCTGGCAGACGGCGTTATCCGCCATACTTTGTACGTAGACGCTACGGCCGCCGGCCCCCGTACACCAACGCACCACGTGGAGAGATGACTGAGGTACGCCGTCACAGGGCTACTATCCTGAAGCAGGCACCCAGCAGTCCCATGTCAAAAAATCAGGACCCTTGATATGTTGATGTCATACACAACAAATCCTCTCCTTTCTAACACTCGTGGTTGTGAACAATAAATCTTGGTGTACCGGGGGTCTTGCCAATATCTTGCAAATTGACTCAAATTCCTAATGTTGGAGCTACCTCATGTTGCACTTTAGACTCAACATTGAATGGCAAGTTGGCCAATTTCACTACAGCTGAGGACTGTGCATCACATGACAAATGTTCTCATTTCTTAGCCTGTGTTGGCTGTAGCAAAAGCTACGTGTCAGTTGTTTGATCTGTTTGCCTTCAGGGAGGCGAGGGTGACGAGAGCCAGGGAGGTCCAGACCAGGGCAACAGACCAGCGAGGCAAAACTACTACAGAGGCTTCCGACCAAGGTTCAGACCAAGGTTTGCATGTTGGCTTCATTGACGCAGGGCTGCAACAATGGCAGAGCAAAGCATTGGGTTGTCTGGTTCATAGACCACTAACTAAAAATTGCCTCTTAAAATTTACATGAATAATGCCACCTGGTTTGGCCAGAGAAGCTCTCCTTTTGTTGCAGCCTAACCTCAAATTGCAGCTGTGCATCCAAATTTGGCAAATGTAATAAAAACATTCTGACTTGAAAACATCATCTTGTGACTGATGTATATTTTGCATGATATTGCTAAATATTGTGCTTCATGTTTCCTTATACCCTTGCTTTTTTTTCCTTGTTCACTCCAGGGGTCCACCCCGTCCCAGACCGGTGCGGGACGGTGAGGAGGACAAGGAGAATCAGGGCGGTGAAGGTGGTCAGAATCAACAGCCACGCCAGCGGCGCTACCGCCGCAACTTCAACTACCGCCGCAGACGCCCACAGACTGGTGGCAAACCCGGCCAGGAAACCAAGGAGGCCAAGACAGGAGGTGACCCATCTGCAGAGAAAACGTCCGCTCCCGAGGCCCAGCAGGGTGGGGCTGAGTAGGAAAGAACCTGCCCACCGGCACCTACCATCTTTTACCATCGTCCGGGTGAGTCTATAGCCTCATGATGACTGATCGAGGTCCATCTTGAGCCCATCCATTAATTTAAGCTGCACAAATATGTTAATTCAGACAGAGCAGATAGTAAAAGATAATGTACAGTAGTAATTATATAAAATTTTAATAGCAACCCAAATTATATTTATTCTGATTAAGGCTGGCTAGCTTGTCATTTATACTCTTCAGTCTCTGTAGTGCATGATTCAAAGCATGAGGTCATGCAGTGGATTTGATAAAGCAAACTGTCTGGCACCAGAGAGCCCTCTGCTATTGTCTCTTTTCCATATGAGCTCCAGCTTTGGGCTTTGGCCTCGTTTTCTGTTATGTGGTGATGATGCACATTTTCAGGCGACTCATGGTGCAGCATGCCACATGACGAAGCCCAAATGATGCCGCATGATAAATGCAGCAGAAAATACAGATGAACAATTGACTAATTTGCTAATTTTCTTCTTTTACAGTTTTTTTGTCAACAAGAAGAAACATCAAACAAGATCTGAGCAATAAAGATTTGACTTGACGATCGTCACAAGCTTGCACCATGCATTTGACCAGATTACCACCGATTGCCTGCAGAATCTATGCAGACTTGTTTTTTTTCCATTATTTTTATGTGACAGCTACAAAAAGTTTTGGGGAAACAGCAAATGTTTTTCTAAATCTGTCCTAAGTTTTTACACCAAATGGTTTTTAAAGAAAAAATGGAATTTGATATCTGGTCAGTTTGACATTTTTAAATAACTTTTTATGTATTCAAACATTTTAACAAAATGCAAGCTAAAATAAAAGTCCAGAAACCAGAGAATTGTCTCAAGTGTTTGCTTTAATTTTGTTTTTCAAGTATATGGGCTAAACATTGACACAAAACATGGAATTTTTCTTTCTAGTATATATAGTTACACTGAAGTCCATTTCAAATATTAATCTATTTGTACAAATATAACCTTGTGTGATGCACTACATACTTAATCAACCAAATTCAACAATGGAACAGTATGTCGAACTTTATGTGAAATAGCAAATGCTTTACCGAAACTGAATTCTGTTGTCACATTTTTGTACCAGGATAACAAAGCAACCATACAGTGTATTTATTTGACACCAAGACTCATGAAAGCCAAGTGTAGGGAATACACTTGTTTTTTTTGCAAACTTTTCATACTACAATATGTTGCGCTTAAAATTAAATCCTAGGCTGTATGTAAGGTTCATTACTTGCTTCAGCAATTAAGTGTCAATTTACTTTTACACCAATAAGAAAACAACAGGGGGAGTGCTGTACAAGTGGAATAAAAATGTCCACTGCTGGCCAGTAAATCCAAATGTCTGTTCATTATTGGCTGAACAGGAAGAAGGTGGACCAAAGACCTTAATATACAATAGATCTGCAACAACTAGTTATTTGTTGAGCAGTGACTGATCATTGAGCCTGATGGTCAGTTATTAAAAATAATTGGTCAGTGACAGGAGAGAGCTACATGAACAATATGGATTCAAACCGGGACCCTTATGGTTACACTGTTACCCTCTTAGACCCCTGGTGCACCAAGACACCATGAATGCCCATTTTTGATGCCTTTCATATCCTGGTAAACGTCTGTCTGTTGGTAATGGCCTTCTGGACCACTATTACCATAAGTAATGGTCTTGATGTGTTCAGTGTGATTCATCAGCAATGCAGTCGCAACAAAAACTAAATGTGAGCGTGGACAATCTACTAGAAGGTGTTTCCGTTTAGTCCACCCTGGGCATATAGCCATATAGAGTCACTCACACATTGGTCTCTTTGCGCAGGCGCTTCATGCGTTGCACGTTGTTCTCTATGGCAGTGGGGTTGGTGATCTCTGTGGCACAGCTGGCAGGAAACCAGCCTCTCTCTCCATCTCGCATTCTCTCGCCATAGCACCAGGCTAGGGAAAGCAGACAGTTCAGGTTACCCTTGAAACACTTGAGCATGCTTTTATGTGAATGTCTGGAGTTGATGTTTTATTGCAGGTGGTGATGAAGCTAAACACACATACACACACAGGGCCTCACCTTCCTCTTTCTGCAGGACAATGACAAGTTCAGCCTGTTGTAGCCCCAACTCGTCTGGCTCCTTTGGCATGTAGGCTTTGGTGGCCTCATATTGTGGCTGACCTGAAACACATTCCCATAAGGCAATGTGGTTCATAAAAGCAAAGCTTTACGTTAGGTACAATCTATTTTGCTATATTTCATGTTCCTGATTTATAGCACTTTATATATGGATCATCTTATTGGCCTGTAAAGAAGCTAGTTCCATGCCCTCAGCACAAAATATACCCTGTGTCACACTGCTGAGTATCAACAGCACATCACAACATCAAATATCAAAGTGAGACACACACTCTTAAAACAATAACAATTACACAAACAACATCTGTGGGTGCTGCCTGTGTGATAGCTTTGGGTTAAATATGTCATTAAATAGGTTCACAAGGGCATCTTTTTTGTATGAACTAGATCACTGCTTTAATTTGAAGATTTTGTCTAATATCCAAAATATTAACACTGTTCATGTCTGTTTATACACACTGACCTCTCTCACCGCTCTCCCTGTGTGTCTGTATACACACAGGGAGAGAGGTGTTGCACCAGAATGCTTTTTCCAGCTGTCATTTGAAATGTGAGTTATGTAGTCGATGCAGACTCATTTAAAATGGAAAATGCCTGCAAAACCATCTGTTTTCTGTGCACTACACTGCCTTGCATCACAAATGAATCATTTACACATGAAAGGTAAGGGAACAGATTTGTCATTAGTTGCCACTTTTAGAGATTACATGTCTAGTCTAGTCTCAGGGTTAATTCAAAGTGCATTTCAAAGAATGACTCCCTTGGTAAATAAAGCATGCTGACTTACCAGCTGCAGGAGTGGAGACTTCAGCCTGCTTGTGTTCTGTCAGAGCAACTATCCAACGTGCCCGGTCCACCCTTAGCAAAAGAAGATATGAATTTTATATATATATACACACACACACACACACACACACACACACACACACACACACACACACACACACACACACACACACACACACACACACACACACACACACACACACACACACGACTCCCAGTCCAATGTAGTCTACTGTCTTTTTGCCTGGCAGCATGTTAGGTTGGCACTAAGGCTTCTGTCAGTAGAGGGCGCCAGACTTTAATAAATGATACTTGCTCTGCCAGGTGAGCTACCAGGAGCCCTCCTTGAGACATATTGATTGTAAAAATCCAGTCACTACCTTACATCTTGTTTGAAGTTATTGTTTTTGTCAGTATTGGTGGCCATCATGTTCTCAGTATTGTGATGTACTAATGTCATGTTCCACAGATGCCTGTTTGAACTTCTGGATTCAACCAGGTGAGAAACAAACAAACAAAAAAGCTTGTCCATCTTGAAATGAGTCTGTGTGCGCAATATGTGAATGAGCTTTAACAAAGCTTTAGCTGCATTCTCAGCGACAAAAGTCAAGACTGTCTGTGCTGGAGACTAGAGTCTCTGTGTTCAGCACTAAGTACTTTTGTAGATTTTACTGAATCTCCGGTTTGCAGTTAAGTCTTAGAACCATTGCGTGATCATGTGTGATCTTGTGAATCCAGCTGCAATCCAGCAAAATGGTCCAAGAGTCCCTCCATTCAGATGACTGCACCTAATGTCACCTTGCAATACTTATATCTTGTGCTTTCACATTGAAATCAATAGAGCAGCAGTACCTGGACTCGGCCACCAGGGAGATCTGCTCCGCTCTTCCCTCACTGTTCCTGCTCATCCGCAGTCTGAAGGACAGATAGTGGCTGGAGCTGTTCTTGGCCGGCGGAGACGTCCGCCCTTCTGCATCCTCTCCGACCTCCACCTCCACATTCTCCAGAGTGGCGTAGTCCATCACCACAAAGCTCTCCTCACTGTACAAACAAACCCTTTTTACTCAGATTTCCATCTGCGGGATATTTTTTAATCAGACAAATTGTGTTCCCGGTGCCAGCGTGCAGGAACGTGTGATCAGAAATGATCACAAACCCAGCTGCGATGTTACTGTGCATGTGTGTGCTATTAACACACAGACAAACACATTCAAACTGCATTCCTCGCCTCATCAGCTGACAGCATTTCTGAGATATTATCACCTGAAGACTGGGGGACAGCGTGGACTTTACAACCCTGAAAATGACTCCAGTGTTGTGGGTAACTCCTTCCTCTGAGCTGACATTGTTTGGTTTCTCCCTAATTCAAAACAGATAGCTGTAGCCTGTCGAGCTGACATGGTGAATGCAAGATTGAAGAATCTCAAGTATGCATGCACCACATCCATACTACTCTCCTCTCTCTGTCCCCCGTCCTGTCCTCTTCGCTCTCTGTTTCTCATTTTCTCTGCCTGACAGTGAGCAGCTGGACCTACTCAGTGTCCACAGGAGTCACCAGGAAAAGCACACAAAGTTTATGAAATGCTTCAAAACTGGCTGCGGTTGTGATGCTTGTCTTCTCTGGCAGCCCCCTTTTTAGCAGATGCCCAGTTGGGTTCTTTTATAATCTGAAGAGTGATTTGGTCTGTGAAACATGTTGTGAAATTCACTATGCATTATGTCCTGAGGTTAAAGACATTAGCTTCCTGCTCTGGTGTCCTTGTGTGTAATGCCAGACTACTCTTCAACAGGATGTTACAGGTGGCATTGATCCTAATTATTGTGATTACGTTGACATGCTGGAATTATCAAGAACATTTGTCCGTTACGTCTGTCAGTTTGTTTTATGAATACCTTTTCCAATAACACATTAGATTTTAGGTGAAAAACATTCAAAATGAACTTCAGTCCCACTGACCTCTTCTTCTTGGTGACGATCAGTACGTCATTGAAGAGAAACAGGTAGTAGCTCCTGTGGCTGAAAGCCCTCCAGATGCTGAGCTCTTCGCTGCAGACGGCCAGCTCACCGCGCTTCTTCAGCCACCGCGATGATGACACCAGAGGAAACGGCTGCGAGGACACAAGAGTTATCAGTCCCGGTTAGCATGCTGGGCCAAGATGTTTCCGTCTGGATGGATGGGCATCATCACTACATGAGGGGAATCAGCCATAAAGCTCTTTTTGTTTGTGCGGAAACACATGGTCGGCTCCTACCTTGATTTTACCAAAATCCATGTGCTTCTGGATGGTGTACATCTGCTCTGTCCTTTCCATCCGCCGAGCTCCATCATTGCAGCTAGTGACCAACTGTTGAAACAACAATCATCACCTTAAAAACACATCGACTTCATAGTCCACTCTCACATGCGGGGCCGAAGAGTGCTTCTCAGGCATTCAGCAGGCCTGATCTCAACATCTCTACCTTGCTGATGGCGTGCAGGGCCCAAACAGCAGCAAAGTACTCCGCTGTCTTGTCTGGAGTTTTCTGGCAGATTGTCTGCATGGAGAGAACAAAGGTTTGAAACTTTTAAAGCATCAGTATTTTACATGAAGCTAAATCTGACGTAAATCATGAATAACCCTAACTCCTAATGTACATACATGCACATACATGCAAAGTTATAGTTGTGTGTATGTACGTCATATAGTTTTCGAATTTCAACCCCCCCACAGAGGGGTCATCAGGCCATTTTAAGCTGTTCTGAATAATTTTAGCCCATTTCTTTGAAAATATGTATTTTCAGTTGCTCTGTGAGTGGCAGGGTTACATCTGCGACAAGCTGCTGTGATCAGGTACAGTAAAGAGAGAGTAAAGGTTAAACTGACATCCAGTAGCAGCGGCAGTCTGGTGACTCGCTGCATGGGAAGGATGAGGAAGGAGATCATGGGCAGGCCTCCACATTCACTGCTCCCCTCAATCTGCTTCAGGGTCTCTTTAAACGCTGTGTTGCTGGTCCTGTCAGACAGAAAGAAAGAGGGAAGTTCAGCTCATCCTGCCGTTACCGCAGCAACTCGACAGCTTGTTGCGGTTTCCTGCCGCTACTCACAGCAGCCTCTGCAGCGTCCTCTGCTGGAACGTCTCGTTGGAGCAGTAGACGATGTAGGGCTCGAAGTGGTGAGCGGCGTGGTTCTGAACAATATCGCTAATGTCCCGGATCACTGGGTTGTCATTGTGACGCCGTTCGAGATCCTCAAAAAACCTGACAATGGAGAGGGGGAGGTTAGCGAAGATGTGAAAAGACTGTTTCCTCCCACACACTGGTTAGCTGAGCAGGATACACACAGCTGTGTGAGAGTATGTCCCAGCTGAACTGAATGACAACTTCTAGGCTTTCAATTGTCAAGATGGTGGTATGTGATCACAACAGTTGCATCTTCAACGTACAGATGAATTCATCAGTGTTCTCATTTCAGTGTTAGTGACATTGTGAGACATGTATGACAATCTGAGGTGAATGTTACAGTAAATTATCACTTCGTATAAGGTTCTGTCTGACTTATAAACAAATATACATAGATATTGTATTAAAGCATATTTACATTTACATGATAATGTCTCTTAACTAAAGTCATGTTTGTAACTGTTTTTTTTTAGCCTGTAAGGCATCCAGTGAACTTCAAA
Source organism: Chelmon rostratus (assembly GCF_017976325.1). Lineage (NCBI taxonomy): Eukaryota > Metazoa > Chordata > Actinopteri > Chaetodontiformes > Chaetodontidae > Chelmon > Chelmon rostratus. The sequence goes on along the minus strand of NC_055667.1, from coordinate 12,486,237 downwards.
TCAATTCTGAAAAAAACTCAGACAAAACCTCAATACACTAAAATACTAAACCTGTGTTATGTTTACTATAAGATCCGGGTGATCCTGTCTGCCAAAGCTTTGTAAAGGCTATCAGCACCATAAATGACTTTCAGCCCCACCCTTGCTAAGTGCCTTTTTCACAAAAAGGAGTAAAACGACACCTGAAAAACAGCCCAGCCCAGGAAGCAACTACAGGACTCACTTTCACACACATATATAGTAAGTCAGATATGTCATAAATCAGCTTCGGAGGCACCTTCTGCCTTCTTGTCTCAAAGATCTCATTTTACTTGGAGATAACAAGAACGGAGAGCAAAATGATCAAAAACAGAGGGACACTTCTCCCGCTGCTGAAACTGGATTTATTCTCATTCAAAATAATCAGGCCTGCGATAAACAGAACAACACAGGCTGCTCTCAAACACATTACCATCTCAAAGCCCGGGAATACCGCTCAGAGCAAACAGGCAGCAGAACCAGTTTGGCCAGCGTGTTTTAACATGTCGACGGAGCCAACAGGATACTGTAGGACATGCTAAGGAAAGACGTGCTAAGAGCAAATACTTTGTCTGAAACTTTAAATCAACCCATTTTCTGTTTGAAACCAGTGCGAGCACAATGCAAATTGTGACACCAATGTGTGTCATACAGTCTGCAAAGAACAGTCAACACTGTATGCAGATAAACAGTCCATTGCACTGCTTCACACACTGATAACATCATCAGGTCCCTTTTTGTAAGGTGGTGAACCTCCCCCACAACTCGTTTTCCATCACCTTCTCTCACACTCACACACACACACACACACACACACACAAGTAAGGCGATAAGAGTGTTGTTCCCACCGTTGGCTGACTTGATGGATGACAGAGATGTTGGAGAAGAGGTGATGGTGCTCCGTGGCCGTCATCGTTTTCCTCAGGGCTTCGTTACTCTTGAAGTGACGCACCAGGATGCCCAGGCTGTGCAGGTACGAATGCTCTGATGTGATGATCTCAAAAATGGCCTGTCAAATGACCACACACACCCAAACAAGTGAGCGATTCACATTTGCAACATGTACTAAAAAGAGCTCTTACTGTTAGACCTCTAATGGTCTGTCATTGTTTAATGAAGGTTTTTAATTTACTTTTTTGCGGAACCCACTTTGTTTCATCCAGCTTTTTCCTCCTCTGGGTGATTCCCTATATGTTTTTCCCAAATTCATTTGACCAACATTCAGACTAATGGCCTCTACTTTCTGCATCCAACTGTAGGTTTTATGCATAGCTGAGCAGAGCAAGGCAGTTGATGAAGTTCTTCAAAATCAAGAAAGTGCAACATGCCCCTGACACTGAATAAAACATATGCCACAGCAAGATGGTGAATCCAGGATTTCATACTGAGTGACACCAAGATCTGATGTTTCCAGTGATGTTTTAGACTCAACCTTCACTTATTCTGTATGTGGGGGAGGGTAATAGTTTGGCACATGGACAAAACAGGCCCAGAGATGGAAGACTAGCTATCAGGTGGAGATGACACACCTTCCACGCCTCCACTTCCTGTTGAGGTGAAGTGGCTCAGAAAGGACCAAAGGGCATTACCTGAGCTCAACCGAAAACAGTACTTAAAACATTGCTTCCTGAAAATCTCAGCGAAACACTGACATTTCAGAATAAAAGATCAAAATGCTAATAAAGAATGGTAGTCTGTAAAGCTCTGCTTTAAACACTGAACAACACGGTCCACAAAATGTGAGTGGTTACTGAGGAAGAGGCGACCTGATAATTTAATGTATTGTTAATGAGATGGACTTTGCAGTAGATAATGATGAGTTACTTTCTTCCTGAGTCATTCCTGATTAAATCTGAACCCGTCGCTGAGTTTCACAAACTAGTGATGACTCAATACTGAATACCTCATCATTGGTTATTCCCTTTTTCCCGCTCGAGTTAAGTAATCATACTGAGAGGCTACAAAGTAGTCCCTCATTACATCATGATTATGGACATTGTATTAAAAAATGGTGCTGTTAAATTGCTCAGCATCACTTTACTGCCTGCAGATACCCATAAATCCTACATACTGGTCCTTTAATGCAGTATGTCCCAGTCTGTCTCTAATAACTCATCATCATCTGTGATATAGTCCTTGAATCACAGTTATTTAGGAATTACCAACGCTTCACTAATCATCAGGTCGTTCCTGATTCATTCTTCACTTGTTCCATAGTAACTACTCATATTTTGAGTAGCGTTACCACTCTGCTCAGTCTAAGCTCATGTGGGGCAACCTCTTCGCAGCTAAAAACTTCCTGATATCACAGCATGGCCACTAGAAGAGCAGTAGCTTTAGTGCATCTACAGCCCTGATTAAAAATATGTAATAAAAACAGAATGCAGTCATTTGCTAACAAACTCTGTTTACTGACAATGGTTTTATAGAGTGTTCCTCATGATGAGCTCATGATGCAACATCTGTCATACAACCATGTGATCACATAGTGGTGAACCTCGCTCCTTTCATACCCAATCATGATACTATCACCTGTTACCAATCAACCTGTTTTATTTTGTTGCTCCTGTCCAAACTTGTTTGAAACATGTTGCTGCCATCAAATGCAGAATAAGCAGATATTTACAAAAATCAATGAAGCTGATGAGGTCGAGCATTAAATATATTGTCTCTGTACTGTTTTCAACTGAGTATATGTCAAAAGGATCAGATGATCACATTCTGTTTTTATTTATGTTTTACACAGCATCCCGACTGTTCTGGAATCAGAGTTGTCAGTCAGCCTAAAACTTCAGCAGAATACTTTCATACTCTACAAAGTAGCTTTAGGTTTCCACGGATGGCTGCCAATCTGACTCTTTAAGCACTAAATTAAACCCATGAGGTACAAAAGAGCGTGACAAGCACCTGCTCAGGAGGCAGAGTGGCTGTGATCACACTGGCAGGGAGTGGCTTTATTCAGGGACTGCAGTGCACACAGGGTGGACCTTTGGTATTGACACAGCAATCTGCTGTTAGACTGCTAGTGAAGACACACTACAAGATTACAAATGGAAATCCCCCCCTCAGATACTGTTGCACTATATAGATTATATCAGTCTGTGATGTTCGCTTTCTCTCCAGGAGTGCAATGTAATGTACCTGGTTTTGTTGCTATATCCACATCAACACAACCTGTTTTATCCAGTCCCGCTTCTGCTCAGTGATCTTTCATTTCCTAGAACAGCCCTTGAAAAAAGCCCTGAGAATGAGATTTAACTTGTTGGCAGACGATGTCGGTAGGTGTGGGATGCAAATCAATATGACTGGAAGGTAGATTTAAAAATGCACTTCATTTCCTGATGATGTCATCGGGGTCATCTTGGATTGGGCCTGGGTTTTAACAGCTTTCTAACAGAAGGCCTGTATTACAGACCAGGGACAGACAGGGGTTTGAAAAGAAGTGAGTATTTAGGAGGCAGGAGATATCTAATGAAAGATGCTTTTGAGTTGCATTGTGGGAAATGTAGGATCTTGAGTGTCTGGGGCTTCAGCTAAAACTGAAACTGAATAAATATAATTAATGATCACTGCTACTGGTTTTCATTATTCCAGTAACCTTAACCCAAGTCTTCCCGCTAAAATCCAATGATTTACGTTAAGGGGACTCACATTTATTACTCCCCCACGATGTGACTGTGTAAACACATTTATGTCTCCGCAACATGAGTAATACACATCAAAAACACAGTTACCTCTTGTCTCTTTCTCTCCTGAGGTGAGATCAGCGTCAGGATGCCCATGTCCTTCACCTTCATATGCGACACAAAGAAAAGCTAATGTTATCCTCTGATGTGCACTAACAAAAATTCAATGTCTCCAGCCTGCTGGACGAACTTGTTCTGACATCGAGAGCAAACTCAGCCAGCACTTCCACAGGGGGTCATGGAGTGTGGGAGTTTATACAGCAGCAAAGACGTGTAAGACTGCGAGCTGTTACAGAGTAAGACGGAACAATACTTCATCAGAAGACAAACACATTGGCTGTCTTCTGTTGACGGAACTGATGACACAAATGAGTCTATGTACAAGTACACTTGGATAATAAAAAGTAAATTACATTATTAATTCAGAAACCTTTGCAGAGCTCTTAGGTTGCACTTGATACCGTTTCCCTCAATGCTGACACTTTGCATGCCGGTGCAGTTAGAGGCTTACCTGCGACAGCTGGCTCCAGGTGAGCTGCACAGGCCGGTAGCTCTTCACCACGATGCCCTGGTCCTCCGCGGGAGGCTCCACCACCACAAAGTCATCCAGCAGCTCATCCTGGTTGGTGGACTGCAGCCCTCGCTCACGGATCTCTTGGTAGAGGCGCGGCGTGGCTGAGGATCGCATCGACATCAACAAACATCACTTCAGTCTTATTTCAGAGACTCAGTCTGTGGCGGTTTTGCAAAGTGGCACATTTTTTATGACTACAGAAGCAAGAAACACACACATTCCTAAAATGCAGACAGACTTTTGCATGAAGGAATCTGTTCTTATTCACCATTAAATCTGTCAGATGTACATATTGAAAGAAGGCAATAGTAGATATCCTGTTTAACAAATGAAAGGCTGAGGCGGAGTTGGAATCCGTCGACATAATAACACTTTGAGAATTGAGGCGTGGGAGGTGAGAATGCATCTGTTTGGAATAAAACTGACAGTGAATGAGATTTAAATGCTGATTGCCAAGAGTGTTGCATTTCTGGAATGACACAGAGACCATTAAGTTAGACAAAAGTCACAGGTTTGATTGTCACTGTGGTTAATCTGCAGGTGAACTCTGATTATGATAGTGAGAAAGAAATTTAATGGCTTTCTATGGTGCTGCTGTTGCATTTTTGAGTCAGTGTTAATTTCAGTTAACAACATTAATTTTAGCACCTTTTCTCCCACCTTATGAGCAGCGGCAGCAATGAAATATCAGCTCTAAAAGCGACAAACAACTCTTCAATCAAACGTTCTCAAGTCGACATGATCATAACTGGGAAAAAAAAATCACTTTAAAAACACTTGGCAGAGTCCGAAGACACAGGACATCAACGTTTAACATTCAGGACTCAACAATCTGACGTTCAGCATGCTGGGAGCGTTCACAGTGAATAATTTCCTGTTCGGCCCGCTCCTGCTGCCTCAGGAGATCTTCTCTAAGCCATGACATGGAGGTTGTTGCATCCACGCATCGAGAATGTCACTGTTATTCCCCATCTATTTGCAGTCATGTAGCCAAATTTAGAGAAGTGGACAGAGTGACACATTAGTAGACCTACCATCTTTGAAAGACCCACGCTGGTTCTGGTTCCTCTTTCTCCCCAGGGTTCGCTGGAAGGAGACAGCAGTGCCGCCTTGGTTAAACACTGTGGATAGCACGTGCCTCAATAATACAAACAGTATCTTTTATCTCCCGGCATCTTATTCTCTGTTCAGCAGTGCCGCCTTTTTACAATCCTTAAATGAAGCATTTTTAAGCATAGTCTGGCAAAACCCCTATGAGGACTTCCTCAACAGTGGTATTGGTCCCGGGATAGGAAACAGTTGTGGAAACGCGCCATCACTGCTATGACTAAAGAACGATATTGACACTGCTGGCTGTGACCCCCGAGGCTTTAAAGAATAAAGCTGTATCCTTAACAACTGCCACTACAAATAACATTAATAAACTACAAGTTTATGGTGGATGGACACTGTACAATACTGCCCTTTCATCCCAAATCTATCGGAGTACGTACCTTGCGTCCAGGACTTCGAGCTGGACCGGGACTGGGTGCTCTAACTTCCCTGACAGGTTTCAGCGTGGCTGTAGCCCCTTGTCGTGTCGCCATGGCTTCAATGTCCAGGCTGGTCACAGCCGCTCTGTATGACTTGTTCCTGCGGTTCCTTCTCAACGCAAAACCGTCTTCATCACTGTCATAATCCTCCCAAGTCACATCTGGCCCCATGGCTGAGTGACGGCTCCGGCTCCCGGTGCTGGAGTTCTCCAGTCCCAATGGGAAGGTCACCACGGTGGTGTGGTGGCGGTGCTTAGGCCGGCTGGCCACAGCTAAATTCTTAGGGATGAGCTGGTGGGTGCCAGACTTCAGTGCTGCAGGACTCTGAGTGCTCAGAACCACCTGCTGCGGCACCACCATCCTGTCTACTACATCCTCCTGGGGTGTTTCACACTGCGGCGTGGAGGGGCTTTGCGACTGGCAGCTATCATTGCCAGGCTCAGATATGTAGAGTTCTGTGGAGAAGTGGCTCTCCAGAATTAGAGGGGCCTTGTCGCCCGTACAGCTGTTTGACTGGCTGTGGGACATGGTGTCCTCGGCCGGTCTACTGAGATCCTCAGGACCTACAACATGGGAGGAGTCTGACGACGGGGGGTGGTGGTAATTTACAGCCTTTACATGCAGAACAAGGAGACATAAGTTCAAACTACCAGCAGGAAACATGCATAAGACAGCACCTTAAATGGAAACATGGGAAAACAGCAGGGGTAATATGACTTTGTGTCTTCTGTGGATGACCTTAAAATACCTCCAGTGACCTGCAGAGGGGCTCCCGGATCTTTTCCCGCTGAAGATGGGAGCCTCACGGCTGATCCAGCTCCCCACTCCCACACTCGGTCAGTCGGATGGAGCAGCCAGTTGTGTCGGTGCTCAAACTCATGTACAGGCACTCAACCTGTGAGTCAGCGCTCCTACACTTGCCCACACAAAACACACACACACACACACACACACACCTGCTCCAGCAAATCTGTGCGCCACAGAAACTACAAGAATCCAAATCAACACTTTTTTCTTATGATAAAAACTCCAAACCTGAGCTGTGCAAAGAGTGTTATCCCAAGTGCACACACGCGCGTTACAACGCAGGCTTAACTATTTTAAACTCTTATACACAGACTAGTGAGCGACTCATAATGTAATTCACAACTGACGGCAAAAAAAATCGTCTTTAGAAATAGTTTTTAGACTGTCGTAACACCGACGGCAAAACAAATAATGGTCTTGTTTTTTTCTGCTCATTCGCTGCCTGGAAGGCGGATTAGGGTGGGGGCAAAAATGTCCGCCTCACATTCCCATGGTTCCTAACAGCGGGGTGACACGCAGTTCAGCGGACACCGAGGCGGTGAGCAGCTCAGCAGCTGTCTCTTACCTGCGTGAGGTGACCTTGACGCAGCAGCCTTCTGAGGACTCGGTCTCGCGGCCCGCCGGTTCTCCGGGGAGCTGCCGTCCGGTGCGTCGAGGAGTGCGGCTCCTGCAGCAGCTGTAGTCCTCCGCTGCTCTCCGTCACATATTTCTTCTTACTCACCCACTTCCTCCTCCGTTTGCAGGCGCCCATTAAGCCGTGCTGCCTACGTCACTACAGGTGAGTGTCAATCAATCATCGAGAGGTGGCAGCTTTGATTAAAGCAGGCGAAGGCTTGTAGCCGCGCAAGGAAGTTTTCACAGAGAGGCAGCTCAACATCTGCTGTTTCTGTGACGGAGGGCTATTTTAAAACTCGGTCAGTTTTCTTTCAAATACATCGAAAATTCGGCTCATGTTTAAATTTGGCCCGGTCATATTATTATAATCATTTTTCAAATGCTCGAAAATAAATTGCCTTTATTTATATAATCTTCTACCGAATTTCTACTCGCTTTTTCTTTCTTTCTTTCTATTTGTTGACATTTTGTCTACCTGATTGGAAACAAATAACTCTTTGGCGCCCCCTGGTGATCAAGAACAGATACAGTCTCCCTATTCACTTCTACTGCATATAGAGCTGCACTGAACACATGCAAAGTGCACATTGCGTACTACCAATATTATTATTACTATTATATTATTGTAGTTATTCATTTTTTACTTTATTTATATTAAAATGATGTTGCACTGTGTGATAATTTGTGTTTGTGTTTATAGTATTTTGATTACCTTATTGTACCATTTGCTCAAGTTTTGTGAGTATTGCATTACCTCAGATTTTATGTCCCGATATTATGATTTGATACTATATTAAAACTCGGTTTGCACAATTTACGTGTCAGTTTATTCAAAGTGTAAAAATCCCTCTACAGGCCAATACAAGAGCACAAACAGAAGCCTCAAAAACCAACATCAACAAAAACTTATCATTATAAGCTTCAGGTATCATTTATTTGGTGGCTTTTTATTATTGTACTAGTCAAGTGGGTTTTATTGTACATGTGTTTCTGTTGGAGGCAACACAAGCACACCCTGAACATTGTTTGGTGATTAAAGATTTATTGTCTTCATTTTTTAACAGTCTTGAAAATATAATTATACATGAATGAGCCAACATTCTATTCAAGCAAGGGTGAGACATGTAATATAATGCGATATGGAAACAATGAAATGACAAAATTCTGAGAGGGTCACTATATACAGAGTTGAAATATATATATAGAAAATCAAATGGCAATGAAGTTTGCATCATTTTCAATTTCAACATCATATGGCATCCGATGACAGTGAATTAGAATATTTCCAAATCATTCCCCAACCAGGACCATGTCTTTGTTGATGACATGATGTGTAAGCTTGGTACCCTATAATTGTAAAAATGTACATCCGACATAAATGTAGTAAACATAGGGAAAATTTTCCATGATGTGGGAATACTTATGTGTCACACTCAGCAAAGGACATCCAGCATGATTGTGAGGTCCATTTACTTTTAATTATCATTGGACAAATTCCTGCTCTGCTAACATTTAAAATGTGTCTCCTCAATTCTGCCAAAAAAAACATTCAACACCGATTTCCCATGTATTTAGCCCCAAATTGATGATTCCAAGCCCAGCAAATTCTATTACTGCTTCAAAACCTGGGACTGGAAGGAACTGTTTAGACTGGAGAAATTATGAATAAAATAGCTGTATAATGATCAGCCTGCCATTTGTGTCATGTAAAAATTATCTGAAGAATATCCAGAATATCTAGAGTGAATTATACAGTACATTGTATAAGTCTTGCTCATCTTGTTTATAATGACATGTTTAAACCAAAGACAACTGGACTCTTCATACTAGCAGCTGCAGATTACTAATACACAGCTGGCATTATCTAAAGAACAGTACATTTTAGATGTTACAGCTGTTTCTGGCCGACAGGGCACACTCTGCATTCTGTAAGCAGATCGGCTCATCAAAGATTTATCCTCCAGGTTAGTGGGACAAAGGCCGGAACAGGACACAAGACAAACTGATGACTTTTCTCTACTTCTGCAATATTCAGTGTGCAGCTGAGATGTCTGGTGTAAGATGCGGCTCTTCACAGGTGCATGTTTTGTTTGAAAAAGGCCATGTTCAAATGGAAACCTAGCAGGATTGCATCTTTCTTTTGTTTTTCACTGAAAATCCAGGGCCCTGGGGTCAAATGTGCTTTCTACTAAATCACAACATGCCCGACACATGCACACAATGTTTGACATTCATAATCACAACATCTTAACATTTAGGTCACATGTAGAAAACTTAGATTGGAATATTGCAGCTTTTGTCCGGTGAAAATTAATAAAATTCAATTTGCACAGCTACATAATCTTTACATTATTTAAAATAGGATATATATCGATATTCCAAAATTCACAGAGAAATGACAACAAGCTCATCTAAAGAAACAGATTAGCAGTGTTAGGATTACAACTCTGGCAATAAAATGAAGCCATTTAGAAAGTGCTTCTATGAGCTTGATACAAAAATCTCATGACTATGTATACAACATGATAAAGATGTGATATTGTCTACAAACATAATGCATTAGCTGCTTCAGGGTTTAATAAGCCTTTGCTGAGTATGTCCATGCCATCTTTAGATGACACAACTGTTATAGAGCTACTTTTCCATTCATTACATAATGGTGAGTGCGGCTAATGAAGGGAAATTATACATGCAATGACAGGCTTTTCCCCCATCTCCTCCAGCTATCAGCTACCTCTTTGTTTGAGTAAATCTATGTGAAATAGCTTGTGTTGATTTGCAGGAAAGCAAACGGATAGATCCTATATATCATTTAATTTCATTAAGGACACATGCATTTATAGCAAATGTCTAGGGTTTTAGCACTAAAAGACCAAGAGTTTGTGTCCATGAGACTTTCAATGGGAGGTGTTTCACCGCTGTGTTTCACCCCAGCTGAACCTCAAAGCCGGTGTGGACAGAAGCAACCACAGCATGGTCCTGTGTTTCTGGAGGCTGAAGAGTGAGACAGGGTTTAAAGGAGAGAAACTCTCCCCCACTGTCCAGTGTACAGTGCAGGGTGGAGGATCAGGGAAGGGCAGGTGTTTAGTCAAGGCCTTGGGGTGGGTGTGTGAGGGAGGGCGAAGGAGGGGGAGAGGGCCCAGTTCACTGTTTGGCTATATCCCCTTTCTTCAGAATGATCTGTCGCTGCCAGGGGGCCAGCTTGGTCTCGTCGTAGCCCAGGGTCCGTAGTCGCTCCAGCTCGGTCTTCTCCTCTATCTCCTTGGCCTGTTTGGCCTGCTGTTCTGCTTTTCTAGATGCATCCATGAAGAAAAGTGGACAAAGGATGAAAAACAAAGTAGAAGTTAGAATTGTAAAGGAAGCTTTTCTTCAAGGGGAATTTGTTAAAACAGTGATCAATCTCACACTAAACCAGTTTATATATTACAAAATAATACAAACACAAAGAGTTGTTTTTAATACAGATACAGATAGTGCTCTAGTCTGATTCTCTAACGTGTCTGTAGGATATACTAAAGAGCTTTCCTCTGTTTTTACACTAAATGACAAAAGTGTGTGGACACCAAAATCTCATTCAAAAACACAAATATGCTGCTATGATAAACTTCACTCTTCTGGCAGCCTTTTGGAATCTGGCTGCAAGGAGTTACTCCCATTCAGCCACAAGAGGGGCCAATCTTAATAAGAGAACATGGCTTGTAGTTGTTGTTCCACTTTATCCCAGTGGTGGTCAGGGCTCCCAACAGGTCTACCTCATACAATGAAGATATGCTTTTCCTGGTTTATTACTTGGGACACTTGGGACATTTTCTACCACTAGATGGAACCCTTGATCTCAGAGTCATAGTCTGAAGTCAAATTAGGAAAATCTGGAGACTTGTTCTTATCATTTAGCACATTTCACATGAAAATCAATGTTATGTAAACATTACTACATGGATTAATCATTTTGTCTTACCTTTTTTGTTCCCTGTCACATCAGGAGAACATAAGCACAAGAAGAATCGGTGTAAATACCTTAAACAGCAACAGCAGTTATTCCATAAATTAAAACAATTATGACATAGTTATGAGGCTTTCCATTGACAAAATAAAGAGAATATCACATAATTAACATTAAGTGGAGATGATTTAGTTTACAATTATGTAGCTGTACAAAAATTAAAAAGCATCTTTCACACAGTTCAACAAAATAATTAATACAACACAGTATTGTACGACACACATTCTGTACTGTAGTACAGAATCCTGTAATTGGAATGTAATTGAACAAATTTGTTATCTTTTCTTATGGATAAACATTAAAAACAAGATGTTAAACGTCGTCATTATTCTTTCCACCAACCAAATTTGCATCTCATAATTAAACCTTCTTGAGTTATCTAATACTGCAGACCAAAGCCACATGCACAGTCAATGCAACAGTTTTGATTAGGTGCAAGTACCCTAGATTAGAATACTGGCTACTTTTGTTGAAAAACATTATATGTACAAGCTGCGTAAACCACAGATTCAGGTGCTGCTTAAGTTACATTACATTCAAGTGGGCAAGAAGCATTATACTGTACATCTCTGAACACACTGTGCTGCGAGACCTGGTGCCAAATATGCTAGTTCCAGTCCCAGAGGTAAGCTGTGCTCTACAGTGAATTAGCTTGGCAAAGCAGGATTTCTTTGAGTGAATACAGTAACCGTTACGGGATGACAGGAGAATTGCATCAATTGTTCAAGTGGACAGGCAAGGCATGAAAATTCTAATAGTAAAGTAGATCAGTACAAGAGTGTTGTGCAGAAGGGCCTCTCAGAGTGCAAAACCATAATGTCAAAACTGATCAATCAAAAGCATGGCATTCAAAAATGAATGCTTGCAGAGTAGAAAAACACCCAGTTCAACCACATACACTTCCTGCTGTGTCCATGGGTTCATTCTGTCTGGAATGAATAGGACATTATGGTGGTGTAGTGGTGCAGGCAATGTTTTCTTGGCACAGAGTCCAACATAGTATTGTTTGGATGCTTATATAAACATGACATGCACTCGTTAATCCAAACAGTGGAAAATGCATACTTCCTTCAAGATGCTCTGCCATTTTACAACATATGCATCTCAAAGTTGTTCCAGGCACACTAGGTTTACTTCAGCGTCATGTACAGCCTCCTGCTAGCAACCTATGGATCAAGCAGCATTAATCTGACACCAGAAAAGTCAGCAGGAACTGTGTGATGCTGTTAAATTAGCACACACTAAAATCTCTGGATCATTTCCAGCCTGTTGTTAAATAATGTCCCTGAAAAACAACATAAGAGAAAAAAACAAACGTAGAGGAAGAAAGCTTCGTTACTCACCTCTCTTCATCCATTTTCTTCTTCATCATGTCTCTCCTCCAGGCTGGCATCGATGCCAGGCGTGCAGCCTCTTCTTCAGCCTGTAGAGGGACATAGGGGTCGGGGGAGAGACAGGGATAGTGGCCCATACTGGTCAGTGAAGGATTTTAACAGCAGCTCTCCTGTCCTGCTTTGCATGACCTCACCCCCACTGGTGAGAGATCATGCTCAGATACATTTTTTTTAATGTGGCATTTAAATTGCCTTCCAAACAAGAATCTATGTTAAATAGTTGAGCAGCATCAGCTTAAAATACACTGCCTCTGTAACCCTACATATTTTTATGGGGAAACATTCAAGCCCTTCATGCTGTCAGTCAGGGCTAGGCGATAAATCTGAAATTACTAGAAAATATGCATTTTTATTGATGTTTAGTGCAATAAATTATGTCCCAGTCTTGTATACTGCATCAGAAAACAAAGCCATTATTCACTCATTTTACTTTTTACATACTTACGTCAATTTGAGTTGCAGGTTTTTTTTTTTTCCAGGGTCTTACTCATCAAGCATATCCAGATAACTCAATAAACCTCCTTACTGGGGTTAAAACTATTACAACCAAATTGAGTTTCTATTTGGTTGTAATAGTTTTAAAAACACTGTGGTTGTCTCAAGGGCTTTGAAAACCACAATCAAATCAATCACAATTAGTCAAAGGTAGTACTGAGCTATCTCATGCGTGCAGTCTGACATAAAGCCTCTCTATGCTGGAGAAGGCATGAAATCATCTGTAATCAGGGTTAGACTGTGTTTAAACTGTGTTAACTAATGTGTGTACTCACAACAGCAAGCAGAGCTCACAATACTCCTCTCCTGTTTCTTTAAAATAAAATAAAGCCTTTTAAATGGACAGGACATGGTTCTACTTGACATTCTCTGAGACAGCGCACACAAACAGTAACTGGATCCTTTTCTCTCTTTCAGGCTGTAATTGGAGGTGGAGTGGTGGGAGAGAGAAAGAGGGCAGCCATCTTGGATTTCTCATCTTGGCCTGACAAGATACATTACCCTTTTGCATTTCTCTTACTAAAGCTTTTCACTTGCCCTGGCAAACATGAATCCAGGTGAGATTATCTACACTGTGAATTTTTAATGATTCCCCTGGGAATTGCTGAGAAAAAAAAAAAAAAAACAGAAAAATTTGCTATGGAAAGAGAGCTGGAGTGCACATCTAATAATTAATTCACATGGTCAAATATGAATTTTATTAACACTGGAATAAGGCTCCTCACTGCTCATCCATGAGTCATAGGTTTACTAGTTACCTTCAAATGGGTCATGTAGGCCAGAGACGAGACATCCATGACTAAACTTCAGTGACAGATTGTTTGTTTTAAACGTACTTTTGTCACATTCGTGGAATAGCAGTGAATCTATACAAACCAGCTTGCATGAGTGGAAGCAGTTTATCAGTTACTGTTATGCACTGTCCTTTTACCTCATATTAAATCACAATTATAAACATTATTGCCAATACCAATAACATAAATACTCCATCCACACAGCTGTCTTTAAGAGGTAACCAGAGGTCTAGAAGGAGCCCAGATGAACTGTCTAAATAAGCTGCCCTATCGTTACTGCTGTAGAAAAAATCAACAGCTTATTGCTTTGAAATTCTAATCATTTGGCCAATGAATTCCATGACAGTAAAGGCAACCTGTAAGATCATCACTTGTAACTGCTTGTGACTTGCTTGTCCATTTCACTTATAAACAGTGAAAAAAGGAAGATACATAGCAGCACTGTTAGAATGAAAAGTTTGCTGCCCAGCCTATACCCGATGGGACTCAAAAAGGCATTAGTTTTTGGGTCAGGTTCATGTCGTCCGTTGTGCCAACAGATTACATCAACGTGAGCCAGTGAGCGGAGCCAATAAATTGCATTAGCCTGGCAAGCATCCATTACAATCAACAATACTGTAGCTGCAACACATGGCAAGTGTCTCAAAATTCCCAATTATTCAGATAAAACTTGCATGACCGAAGATTGTGCCTGTTCACCGTTCTGGATTATTACTGGTGTTCCTTTGAGTAAGAAGTTCTGAATTCACATTTATAAACGAAGATCATCTGGCCAATATGAACAAAAGGCAAGTTGACCTTGGTTTCTAACAGTTATGGCAGATGCTTTATCGTTATTATATTGGAGAAATCATGGTCTAGTAGTTGGTTACGATTTATGTAGTGTTACTGCCAATACATTGGCAATGATAATTTGGATTTTGTGCTAGTGCGTCACTGTGGGTCACATAGACATAGGCTAAATTGGGGTGTGTATTTCATGCCTGAGTTGGCCTGGAGTTGAATGAACAATAAAAAGGAGGCTATTATCTGTTACCAATTTTGTACTGCATTACTGCACTAATACTGCAGATTTATATAGACAAAAATCTGAGTATATAAATTCCTAGACATATAATAAACCTCTGTATTTTCTGGACACATTCTGTCAAAGTGAGCTTGCAATTACAATATCAATTTAACAATTTGACATATTGATTTATTTGCTAATGCTCTTGAATGTCTGGACTTGACTTGTCTGGTGATGACTTCACAGTCAGTTGCACATGTGCATTTTGAAAGAAATACTATAAATACAAATATTTGTAGTTGTGAAGTTTGTGAGTTTGGCAGATTAAAAGCGGTGAAAAAGTGGTAAATAGGGTATTGGGTATTAAAAACAATACTGCACACTCATTACCGTGCTATTTCCATTCACCAAATCTGAAACAAAGACTGTACATAATTACAAATCTATATATATGCCTTTAAGTTTACCAGCTGACTGCCTTCCCTTTTTAGGGTGTGAGTTGATCAAGATTCACTGTAACCTCATTATGGCTCCTGTAAGCCATGGATAGCATGACAGCGGGTGGCGCTAAGAGGGTTATTTGAAGGTAATCTTGATGCTGCAGAAGAGACACTATGAGAATACTTTGGTCTTCACTGTTACGAGTGTCGCAGCAGAGAATTACACACTAAAGAGCTTGGTGTTTCACATTGGCTCTTTGATTGGTATATATAATATTGGGGTGATTTAAAATAAATTAATTTGGCTTGATATATATTCAGATAATTGAAATACTCTATTGGCCATGTGTTTCAGTTGAGCTAACCCAACAGTTAAAGTAAAGTGACTTTCAAAAGAACTACTGAAATAATATAATCACAAAAATTACAACAGACTTTATTTCTAACAGCAATGTAGAAACCAAATAAGAAAGGAATGTAAATTTAAAGTATGGAAAGTTTAAACAAATCTCTCAAAAACACTTAAATTATAAACAGAGTAACAAAAAGACAGACCAAATTCATGGAACAACTACGAACTCTAAATTTGATGTTTCATTTAGATGATAACAGCTTCGTCAAGTGAATGCTTTCAATCACTAATAAAAATTTTCAAATGTCACGTTCTGAATTACTAATGAAACTGTAATAAACTCTGAGCTGTCTCTCCAGGCCTTGCATTTATTATACCTGCTGCAATCTATACTGAAAGGCACACATTGTAGAAAAAAATCACAAGGTCACAGGCTTAAAGACAAGGGCCATTTGTAAACCACAAAGTAACCTTAGACTCTTGCAAAACCCACTGAAGACATGGTTTCTATGCCTTTGGTTTTAACAAAGATCAACAACAAAACAACAAAAATCACTTAAAATAATCTTGTTTTTTCAATTTTGAAGTGAATCCCTTGCTTTTCTGAGATACTGAATTGCTGAGGCTATCTGAACAATCAATCTGAATCTGAAGAATTCAATACAAAGTGTGCAGAGTTTTACCAGTTGCCTTCATTACAAAGATGACCAAAACAAACACACTTCATGACTTTTATGGCAAATCTTTTCTTTTAAAAACGTGTTCTCTTCAAAGTAGTGCACCATGGCAATCAATCATACCAGATTTAAAAAGCTCTTGGTTCAACACAAAGTTAAATGGTTTGTAGCAAACGTGTGTGTCTTTTGACATCACAGGCTTTCTTTTCATCCACTTCAGCATATACAAATGGTAAAGTCAGTCCAGCTAAGTGGATGCTCTTTGCTTTGCTGCACTTAAGTCCCTTATGTGACATGGCCTAAAAGCTAACACACCAGATTAGTTTCCTTTCTCAGCATACTCCACTTTGCAGGTTAGTTTCCCTGATCCTGCTTTTTTATGCATTTCCTCTTTGGCTGTACAGCTGAACTGGGCTCTCAGTGGACCCTGAGTCCACATAGTTATTAGATATCAAAAAGCTCAGCTTCCTTTTCTTTCCAAAAAGCAAAGCTTCGGTCAATGTATCTGATGATCTCCTCATTGCTGAACTCTTTTAGCTCATAGATCACTTTAATGGAGTTTTCATTATGTTCATCTCTGGGTGGAGGTTTATCAACATGAGGTTCCTCTATAATTTTAACAGTAACAGGTGGAACATCTTTCACTGGTTCTGGTCCTGAGCTCTCTGTTGTGACCTGAAGTGGGCCAGCTTTTGCTGTTGCATCAGTGTGTTGCACAGTTTCAGTTGTCAAGCTCTGCATATGGTCCTGTTCAGAACTGTTCCCATTCGAAACCCCTGCCTCATTTGATGGCACCTCCTCACTGGCTTTTACACCCCCCTGAGCATTGTTCTCCAATGAGTCCCTCTGGGTTCTCTGTTCCACACACTGGCCATTATCGAATATACCATCATTGGATGCTGCAGCGGGTGATGTTTGAGAAACATCTAACTGCGAGGCTGGTACGGAAGTAGACTGTGGAATTGGAGGGGGAGGTGCAGGATGGATAGGTGGTGGAGGAGGTGGAGGATGAGAAGGTGGGGGAGGGGGCAACTCCTGTGGTGGCATAATGTACATGTCAGGAGACATGGAACGTAGAGATGCGGTCATCACACCTCCCCCATCACTAGAGTTTCCAAAATACTTGAGTTTTATGTCTTCAAACCCATCTGCCCAGTCTCTCTTCCCTTTCTCAATGTCCTCCATGACCTCCTTGTGAAACTGCCTTATGACCTCCCATTTGTGGCTACCAAGACGGTCAAACATCTCATAGCACAAGAGGTGGCGGAATTTGCGCTCACTGCGCGACATGTTCATTTCCAGCAACTGGAAGTATCCAAGCATGAAGAGGTCAAGGGTTAGGCTTTCGTAGCTCACAGGTGACCCATTGATGTGTGGCAAGAAGTGCTCCGGCCAATAGATCATCTGGGCTCGACTCAGCCTGCGGATTTGACGTGTGGGTACTTGGCTCATGATTGTCCTCCAGTGACCAATCAGATTCCCTACTACCTGCTTTGACTTCATGAAAAGGAGCAGTTTGTCATCTTCACTCTGCATTTCCCCACCAATCTGTGCACTAAATTGGTTGTAATCCTCCCAGCCTACGTCTAAATGGTTTCCTCTCCTGCCAGCATATTTAGTCCGATAAGATTCAGAGATGGTGTACTTCCGCCAGTGTTCAAGGAACAGGAAGACAATTCTCTCTTTCCTCATTTCAATGCATTCCTGGACGTAGCTTAGATCTGTCTGTACCTCCAAACTTCTTGTTAGTTGATCATTATTTAAAATGGGGTCTGCAGAAAGAACCTGGTTGAACTGTTCAATGTTAGTTGGCGCCATTACCTCAGAGGGCGCATACGTCTGAGGAGCATGAGATGCCATAATAACTGGCTCTTCAACAAGTGGTAAGACTGATTCCTCCACTGAAGGTAAATCTCCATTGGTATGGGACTGAAACACCTCAGCAGAGGAACATGGGACATCATCCTCACAAATTGTCTCTGGACGATAGCTACACTCACTTACCACAGGGAGTGACCTCTTGCGTTTGTACACTCGATTTGCTTTGTTATCTGCTGAGTGCGACTGATTCTGAATTTCATAATTGGCCTTAAGGTTCTTCACTGACACTCCACACTGCTTTATCTCCTTCTCCACATCCTCTCTCGTTGAGAAGGACTGAGACCGTCCAATGAATCCAGTGCCAACTGATCCTGCTGGTTCGGACTGACCTGCGCTCACATTCCTTGCCTCTTCTTGAGAATATCCAGGACATATAAGATCTAAGATGTCTATCTCTTTCCCCCCCAGGGTGGCAAGAAGAATGGCCATACTCTTGAGCAGGGTAGAAATCTTGGTGCACCAGGCTGGAAGATCTTCAGCTTGGCCATGTACCTGTTTTGGATTGACTGAGAAGTGCCCTTGATTGAGCGCAGCAGAAACTGGTAGGAGCTGGTGAAGCTGCCGCTCCAGTTCTTCCAGCTCCTTCTCCACTTCTGAGACCTTGTGCATGACCTGCAGGTTTTCAATTTGTTTCTCAATGCGGTTTAGGTCATCCTCTGTCATCAGTTCCCCAAATGGGCCTAAAATGGCATTGTGGATGTGAGAGTAGTGCCATTCCTGAGGCTGGTAGTGTCCACTTGCCGCAAACTAAATCAGAGGTCAAAGGAGACCAAAAGACAAGAAGAAAGGGAAGGAGGGAGGGATTCCTTCAGCTTGAAGTTCCTGGTGTGAACACACTCTTGAGTGCAAATCCATCTTGACACACAGGATTTACATGGATTTAGTGGTGCCATGGCACTGCCTCATTACAAGCACATAACTTTCTAATTTTGAGCCAAAGAGAACACGCAAAGCGTTGCTTTTTTTTTTACTAATTAGAAAATTGTATTATAATTATACCAATACTGATATGTGTAAAACATTGATTAGTTACAGGTTTCCCCCAGCTGGGGATTAATAAAGTTGATCTTATCTTGCAAAATGTCTACATTTGTACAGTTTTAGGCACTTTTGCATCTATATTTGCACAATCCCTCTTTGCAGTTTCTCTGTCATTTTTTTCATTTTGTTATTTTTAGTTTAGAGTAACTACACAAATGGTGAAAATTCTGCTTGCACTGACAACCAGCTTTTGCATTGTTCATCTGTCTGCAACCCAAATATGATGTAACACTGCACTGTAGTTACTATAGTGCCATGCTGCATTGCTGTTGTGTACTGGCACCAGTGCAATAGACAGACACACTTCACTCCACACCCAACGGTGATGGGGAACCACACTGGGTGTGGTTAGAGGTGCAACAGAGTTAAAACTGTCAACGCAAAGAGGTCAGTGCAACAAAGGTTTTTCTGATTAAGGAAATTGATGTGGAGTCAGTCTTTAACGAATCCTGATCTGCCTACAAACAAACAAAAAAAAAAAACAAGGAGATGGCATTTAGTTGTTTTTTTATCTTCATTGCACACACATTTTATTGGTAGTATTTTGCAACTTTAAGAGCTGATAAACAAATGTAGTTATTATTTTTTATTTTATTTAGTATTTTTGTTTTTACTGGTTGGTAATTGGTTGTAGTTACCTGTAGTGTGAATGGGCCCGGCATCACACCACTGAATCAGCATGTAAAAACTTTGAGCCGCAAAACTCCATCATCAAACACCAGCCCACACTGTGAATCCATTAGTCAAGTGTGTTAATGTTGTGATGGGCATTGTAGCCAAGTATTCAATTCACTGCACCGCAAAGAGTCTCTCTCTATTGATGAAGACTATGAAAACAAAACATGCATACAGATGAACCTAGCTAGGTCCAAAGCAGTTTCATGCAATTACTAAAAAGGCATCTTTGAATGTGCAGGAGAAAATATATCTTTAAAATACTTTATGGTAAGTGGAGTTTTCTACTTTTAGGCCTAGACATTAAGACATTTAACGAGGCCATTGCATGTCAACAAATAAGCAAAATACTACATGTTAGTTTCACTAAAAGACACTGGAGAGAAATTTCCACCTGCTGATCATTTCAAAGTACAAGATTGCAACCGCTGATAGCAATAAATTATTAATCAGTCAAATTTAATCAATCAAATCACATATTGCAAAGTCCTTGCTGTATTACACAGGACTAACAAGTGTTCAGATTGCTACAGTATGAATTACTCATTAATACCTTGTCTTAATAAGCATAATATGACCTCACAGTGCAGTGACTATTCATCAAGAGAGAAACCAAGAGGTAGATGTCACTGATTCTAAAGACAAATGGCATTTGTTAGTATTTATATTTTTAAGTACTGTAAAAGGCAGGTGATGACAATTTAACTGCAATAAGTCCGTAACTGCAGCTTGTTTGTCTTTTAGCTATCATGTCAAGAAAACAGATGCTTAATGAACTTGTTGCCTTGGCTCCCATTGGGTGTTTCACCCTCAACTAACTGTTTGACAAGTCTAAAAGACAGAAAAAGTTGTGTCGTGCATGAATACTAACAGTATATTTCTAAATCCTCACTGTTCAAAATCACAAAGAACCACACTCAAATCCAAGCACCAGCTATCCCCTTTGTGCTGTTAATTATTTGAAACTGAAGCCATATATAATCAAAGTTACAGAGCATTTTAAATTTATGGGACCACAAATGGGATAGCTAAGACACGACAAAACTTCTGGATCGGTCTCCAGCCTTGCAACATCTTGCCTACCTTGCGCTTGTGCTCCTCCTCTTCTTGCATCTTGACCTGAAGCTTTCGCACCATCACCTGCCTCTTCCATTCTGGGATGGCTTTCCCCTGTTCGTCATGAGTGGGCACTAGCGCCTCCACATCTGCAAGGCTCATCTTACGCCCCGACTCCGCTCCTGCTGTGCCGCCACCACTGTTCCCATTGATCACAGAGTTGGAGGACAGCTGATCGTAGCTCGCAGAAGTCGACATGGTCCTGGCAGATCCGGAGCCAGTTGGACTGGGGCTCGGACTGGGGGTGGTGGGTGGGGAGGAGACAGAGGTATTGGATGGTGGAGGGGATAGCGGCTTGGGTGGTGGGCTTGATGTGCGGGTCTCTGGTGGAGATGCAGTGTTTCCCTGGGGAAAAATAAAAACATAAATAGACAGGAGAGAACAAGGTGTGACAAAACTGATAGCTGGTGGACTTGTTTAACCAGTAACACTTTTCGTGTGGAAACTGAGTGTGTTACATGATGTTGAGACTTCTTCCAGATTCTGACACATTCTTGTAGTCAGTAGCCTTTACTCTACAGTACGGCAGCTTTATAGTAGGCTAACTTATATGGTGTATAATCATGTTGACCACTTGCAATGTGTGTTTAGTAACTGAGATCATGGGTTTCCAGTTCCTTCTTAGCCATAAGGGGCCAATGGCAACATGGTTGAGTGATGCAGCATTTAGAAGGAACAATGCAATGTGGTATTATATTTCAGAGAAAGGACAAGTCAAAGGATTTCAGACTGGTTCTTAGCAAAAACTATATTAGAATTAGAAACTGGAGTAAAAATACCATTGTTTCTAAACAGAGCCAAGTACAGTAGAGTTTCCATGGTAGAGGTGATCTATCCATTGAGGTCAGAGAGCTCTGGTTTTCCCTTGCTAACATTATGCAGTTTCCAAAATTGTTAAAAATTGGCAATTAGCGAATTCTAGGACAGGAACCCTGATTTATCATCAAATTACTGTGTCTTGTTTGAACCAATTTAAATTCTGATTGAGTTGAACTGATCATCATGAAGCAAACATGTACTGACGGGTTTACTGACTAACAAAGATGAGGAGAAGCATCGTTTGCTCAATTTCTGTCTCTTTTGCAGATTAATTTAAGACAAAGGGACATCCAATCCACAAGCAACGGCAAAAGCTGTAGCTGAATTTCTAAAATGAGCAATTCTGTATTAGTCTGTGACTGGAAGCCTGTGGACCTACATTGTTGCCTGTGGGTCCGCTGCTGGAAAAGACAGTGGTGTAGCCTTTACTGTGAGGTGTGGGCTTGAGGCTCTTCCCTGCTTTGATCTCTGCCAGCAGCTCTGAGTTGTCACCAGTGGGGGACATCATGTTGAAAGATTTTGTGCCTGTGGACAAAAGGACAGAGCAGAAAAGTGAAACCAGGTAGAAAGAAAGACGTAACAGAGGGAGAGAGAAACAGAGAGAGTGAGAGAGATACACTGAAAAAGAGGGGGGGTTGGGTGGCATTTCAGTGTTAAATATTTCATCCGATCAGGCAGGTAACAATACTGGCCTGGAGAATGTGGGACAGTGATGGGAGGTCATTATGGTGTACTGAGCTGCTGTCTCTCATTGATAAGCTTGACCAGTTTCTTTTTATATTTATTTACTTTAATTAGAATTTGCCTTTATAACTCTTGGGGTTCAGGGTTTGCTCAAGACATGCCTCTGAAACAGTTTGACACAATCTGGATTAATCAAATAGCTTCCTAGCTACCAAACTCAACTGAATACATTTCAAACACAATGCAAATAAACCAATGAGATTTCAGCACATTAGGCAGCAGTGGCAGTGAGCTGGAATTAGACGGGGAGGAGCGATTCAAAATTATTTCACTACAGTGAACCCAAAGAGAGGAGGCACACAACCTCTTTCAGAGAGTCACCTGACACGTATCAGCTAAGCTACTGCTGAACTGTAAACTTTTAAAATATATACATTCACCTTCCGTGGACCCTAATCTGCTTATAGTGAACAATGCAACAAATTCAAACAGACTTCAACTCGACCTACAACAGTAATGCTGTTACAAAGGAACTTTTGTTTTCACTTTTTAAGGACAGACAAGCGATAGAAATTTAAAATCTCAATCAGATCACAATAATGTTTTTCAAAACATCAACATCATTCGAAATGGTAATGTTATCACATGATTAACCAAACACAAATATATTCAAACAGCTAATTCAAATGTCAATGGAAAAGTACTAAAACATGGAACAATGTAGCAGTTTTGATCTATGCAACAAACACTTAAGATGTGGCTGAAAAAGCCTCTTTCAAATACTGTACTACTGTAGCAGCTACACATTTTTGCTTTACAACATTTAAACTTCATATATTTCGGCTCAAATACATCAAGAGCCAACTGCTGCCTCACCTGTTTTAGTGAACGCAAACCTCCAGTGAATTTAACACCCTCAGTCCCTCATTGGTCACTCATTTTCAACTTGGGGAATGGAAAAAAAAGTCCTCCCGTAAATATGTTCCCTGTTGAGTCGACCACAATGGTCTAGCTGGACACAAAGCCTCGCAAGCCTGCCACCCCTCCTCACTCTCCCTCGCTCTCCCTCTCGCTGTCTCTCTCTCTTGGGGAGGAGAGAGCAGCTTTCTATTAAAGACCCATCATCACAGTTGGGGGAAATCTAAAGGAATCACCAGTAACTGGAAGTGACAGCGAGCCATTGGCAAGCCGGCCAGGAATTAACACACGCATGTGCACGCACACACACGCAAACACACACAGATTCACCCTTCAATCTGCAGCTTGTTAGTCTGCCCTACCAGACCAACCCTCACTGCAGCAAACCTGACACACAATCATACACAGATTCATGACATGCATACAATCTCACCTCACATTTACCGGATTACAGAGACAGACACCGGTGACTGACACCCGCGAGCCTTATACAAAGAGCAGTTGTACATACTCCAACTGTAGCCTGTGAATGGTTTAGGGATAAAGGGAAGAAGGAAACAGCCCCTGAACCCTGACACACTTTTATGACAGCATGTGACAGCTCTTTAAATGTGCAGTCAACAGATTATGTTTCATTATGTTTCATAAATCTTCATTGCCAGGTGCAATGAGTGCTACCACAACAAAATATTCTTACTTAAATGTAACTGGATAAGTCACAAAGACAGTATGATTTCTAATTCTGGCAATGTATCAGCTACAGCCTACCGTCACCCAGACAAATCTTCGTTGCATAGCTCCAGAACACTTGATTATCCACAATCAGATGTGTTAAATAAAATAGTTGGTGTACTCATATGTGTTTCAATGCACCTTTGTCGTGTTAGTGTGTTAGTTTGAGTCAACACTTGTGTGTTTGTATTAGTTAAATTCTATTTAGGCTAGGGGTGTGGACTCAGCAGGTCTGCCAGAGAGAGTGTAAAGGAGGGTGGAGCAGTGACAGGTAGAGAACATTTGACAAATAGCCTCTATTGATGGACATCACAGCACAAAAGGTTTTCTGCCCTGGGTTAGACATTTAAGAGCACTTTAAACAGAGATGTGTCCTTTGTACTGAATGTCCTGCAATATGTAAAGTAGGATCCTCTCCATCCTGTTAATGAGTAGAAAACAATAAGGAACTCCTAACCACAGTGAAAGTCGCAGCAGCATTTTCAATCAGCCATCTGGTTTGCTGCTGTAAACTCCTCTTGAGCTCTCAGATTTTGTGGTGGCTTTTAATTTCATGACCACCAAACTGCCTGTTTATTACCTTATTAATGGTGCAGAACTAATCATATCATTAGTGAGCACACACAATGCTCCTTAGCATTTCAGATGTGTCCTGTACAATATAAAAAGCATTATCTTCTTCCCCTCGTTGATCAATAGAAAACAATAGAGGACTTCAGACCAGCTACATTATTGCTGCAGCGTTTTCAATCAGCCACCTGGCCTGTTGCCGTCGTCACATTGAGCATCTCAGCTGTAAACTCATCTTGAGCTCTCAGATGTGTGGCTGGCTCTGATTTTTATCTGTTTATTGCCTGTTTAACACTGAGGCACAAATCATGCCATTAGCGAGCACACACTGGTCTTTAGCTGTAAGTATTTCATTGCTAGCCTATAATTAGGCAGCAGGTTTAGCTTGAATAGATGAGACAATTGGAACGTAAAGATAAAATACATAGGTTGTAAAAGGTGCCTAAATGAAGCAATTAATAGTTTACAGCCCATGACACAGAGCTGAAGCCATATACTGTAATTGATTCCTCACTTAAGCCTTTGTTTGAGATAATGAGCTTCCTCACATGCTGTGTACAAATGTAGGTCTAAATGGTCAATTTTGAATATTGTATAAAATGTAAGAAAGTACACAAGGCAGTGAGAAAATTCAGTTGATTCATAATTTCGGTGGTGTTTTAATTTGCAGTGAATTTCCTACAGTTCACTTGCTGACTATAAAGTGACACAGCTGCTTTCTGTAGGTGCTGGTCTTTTGTCTCTCAATCCATGGTGGATATCAGCCTATATACACAGTTCTTCTATTTATTTTGAGCAAAGGGCCTTTTCTCCCATTGGAAATGAAAATACATCACTTCCTTTTAAACAGGTGTGATGTTGGCGACAGAGTGGCAAAATAATTAGGACTACTTTAGACTCTAGATTCTGATCTTAAAATAATATTACATATATAATAATAGGCCTACCCTATGACAGAGTGAGGTGATTAGGTTGAAAGACTGGTTTGCAATCTGTACTTACTCTTCATTTGTCTTGGTGCCCCTCCCTCTGCCTGAGAGGCAGACATTTCACCGCCTTGACAGGGCAGCAGTGAGGACAGATCATGGCAGGCAAAAAGAGGGAAAAAACCAAAACAAATAAAAACAGAGAGAAACAGGTGGAGATGGAGCAGGTGAAGCGAGGAGCATGTAAACAGAAATGTACATTAAGGGGTGAATGGTGAGAAAAAAGGATTAGGCAGTATAGGTAGAAAAAAACTGTGATGGTGTGACAATCTTAAAAAGAACCAGAACAGCTTTAGTATAATATTAGCATAATATTTTTACCAAAAAGAGAAAAAACTAGCATGTTGTATCTCTCGTCACTCTTCAGGTTACTGTTGTTACATGTTAGAGCACCTTAGAGCACCTGAAGCAATCCTGGATCTCTCTTTGACCTGACTGACCAAAGGTTTCTCCCATTTCCACTTTTTTGAGACATTCTGTTTATTTTGGGTCATTTTCCTCAACTTATCTGAGGTTCAAAAATCATCGGTGCTTAACAGGCTAGCCTAGGTTATGTGGATTTCTTTCATATATATATAATTTGCCTCGAAATGTGTTATTTGATTCATTACTTCATTTTGTCTTGAGGTTGATAATTAATTATTTAGATCTTTCTGTTTAGTCCTTTGAGACACGTCTGTGAGAAATTGCGGTAGTTATATGATCTTGAACATAAGCAGGGATCACACACTTCATTGGGCATAATCAAATGTTGTTTCACTGAAATTATAGGACTTAAATTGTGTATTTTCTAAGACATTGCATTGTCACATTGTCTCTCACAATGAGGACCTTTTTCTCTCCAATCCTAAAATCTTCATGCATTTTCAAGACAAATGGGAACCATGGACATTTTTACCACTTACAGAACAGTTAAAATTTCCCTGCCACCAGAAAACGTACACTGTCAGACAGCAGCATCCAGGGGAGTGAGGGGCACTTAAGGAAATGGCTGAACACTAAACCAGTTCTCAGGGTAATGGTAGCCCTACATCATTAATTTATAACCTGTTATTTAGGATGCTAGGGTCAGACTCAACTCATTTTTAACCAGAGAGATTACATTGTACCCATTAATATCATAGCTCTGCTTTCTAGGAGTAATAGTAGAATAATGTGTAGAAGCATATATTTCCCCAGAAAATGTGCATAAATGTATTGCCATTTTCTCTTTTTAAGACCGTTTAAGAGATGTTTAGTGACAGAAAAAAGTAGGAAATTAATTGGAACAAAAATAATAAAATGATGGAGGAGGAGGAAAAAAGTTAGATGCACTCACTTCCTGATGAGGAAGAAGGACGTCGTTGGTTGGTGGAGGTGCTACTGGCAGAGTGATTCTGGGTGGTTGGCGTCTCTGGGGGCAGTGGAGGAGGAGGAGGGGGTGTTGGCGTCGGGTTGCTTGGGGGAAGAGGGGGTGGAGGTGGAGGAGGTGGGGGCGCGACTGATTCTTCTGTGGTGCCATTCTCAGAGCTGTGGGCGGGGCTGTCCGTAGGCTCTTCCAATAACACGGAGCCCTGATCGGAGGTACAGAGCAGAATTAATCAGATTTTTTACCCATTAGCTTGTTGGAGTCACCCCATACAGGGTTCCTCCTAGCAACCACATTGTTGCATTATTCTTTTGGCCAATATTTGGTCATTGATAACAGGGATGTGACAGGTGGCCCATGAAATGATACTGTCCACTTGAATGTTGATAATTAAAATCCCTCTGGTAATCAGTATGCTTTTTGCATTCCCTTTTCCAGCTTTATATCCTTAAAACATGTAAAATAATGTTCACAAAAAATAAACAAACACAATAATTAAAAAATTAACAAATCTGCTTCTTCAAAATCAATTTTTTTTAATTGTAAAAAATAAACAAAATGTATTTATTTCTTTATCTAAAAGTAATCAATTAAACATGAAACAGTGACAGTGAATTAGTCTCCCCTCCTTGCAGGCATGCCAGTTAAAACTCCTGCTGGGCTGAGCGAGCAGTAAATTCTTGCACTGTCAACAGTGACAGATGTATGCAGCCCTATTAGACGTGTCCTCCCTCTGCTTCCTGTCGTCTTTAATCAGCTCATAAAGACATAATACCGTATTGCTAATAACAGGGGTAATATGATCTAATCTCTAGGGGGAAACTCTGAGGGAAAACAGTGGGAAGAAGCCATCTGTCACTGCAAGTGATAGTGCTTTAACCCACACCCCGCGACACCCCCCACAGCACGCACGTGTCTGACACGCTCTGAAAGCGTGCCATGACTCTGCTGGAAGCAAATTAATGGGCCGTGGCGTTTAACTCAACTCCGCCCCGCCTTTATTCTTCAGACGCGTGCTCATCATTGTTGCCCCCTTTACTTTTCAAACCCCCCAGAGAATTGGGGGGAGGGCTATGTCCAGATGGGCCTTTGGGGCACGTGCCGTTGCTCCCGCTGATTAGCCGGTACATCTGCTAGGGTACATCTGAGACCAGGAGGGGCCCCACTGAGGCCTTAATTTGCTCAATGTGGATTGTGCCCCATATCATCCAGGACACCCCCGCTCTTGATACCCTTGAGGATTATAGGAACACCTCTCCAGGGACAGTGATGGGAGTCTAACAGACCCTATTCATTCAGCTGCCTGTGGAGGTATGTGGCAAATGGACTTTAAGCGGCATTGAAAATATGCTTACATATGCAAAACTTCCTTTCATGAGAAAACTAATTTTATTTTGTTGCACATTAGATGAGCAGCAACAACCCAAGGCAGCGAAGAACACAAACTCAAAATCTGAGAAATTACAATGTTATTCTGATAACCTACCCAGACTCAGTAACTCAGATACTAAATTCAAAAGACTGTAATTAGTAATACCTGAGTCAGCAGACCTATCAAAATGTTTAAATTA